>NW_020174643.1:863807-998872 GCF_003031525.2 Neophocaena asiaeorientalis asiaeorientalis | reverse complement strand
CCCCAAAAAAAAAAAAAAAAAAAAAAGAGCATTATTTAAGGTCACATAGTTTTGAACTTGAACTTTTAAAAATAAGTTTCTAATAAAAATATAGTAAGAAGATGACTATTTAGACTCATTACTGTAGGGATCATTGCTTCCTACTTCTCCTGACCCCTCATGGCTACAGAAACTGAGGCCTCCAAATTACGAACTCACTCTCATCAAGACTTAAACCAGTTCCCATCTAGGCAGCAGAACATAGTAAGCCCTCTCCTCACCAGTGGTAGAGTTTGGAACTATCAGTTTTATTCTCATTGTAGTATATGGGTATTTATGGTGAATCTACCGATGAATAGCAAGTGCACTCAATTGCAGTGTAGTTTACGGGAATGCCACGTTTGCTTATTCACTATAACTAGATGCCTAGGTCAAATTCTGATTGTACAGCAGTTTCATTGGAACTCAATTGATGCCCTTAATCCCAGTTATTTTCCTACACCCCTCACACCACACCTAGTTCTCGTCCTCTTCCCTGTAGCACCTACAGCCCATTGTATATGTACTCAGATGCTGCCTGTAATCTGGTATCAAGCCAGATAGATCATACTGAGTTTTCAGTTATGCCCCAAGAGACTAAAATACCTGAATTTTGTGTCCCATTCACTTTATTGACCTCCTTTTTATTTTCTGTAAATAATAGACAAATCATAACAGTTTTATTCCAGGAATATTACCTACTTTTAGTTGCAAACTGTTTCCCCCCAAGTTCAGACCATGTAGCCTGACTTGGAGTTGTCTCATTTTCTCAAGAATCCATCTCCCTATTCATAGGGATTTATTCAAGAAATGACAAATGCCAGCCCTAACAGACTCTTTCCTTAGGAGTTTTCAAATTTGAATTGGACAAGAGCTACTTTCATTGATTTGGTGAAAGAAAGATAATGTGACACCCAAAGCCGGCAATAGCTGTAGGATACAGTATTGTAGATAATGATGCCTCACCACACCACTTAGCCATTACCATTTCCATGCACGTTGGCCCAACCTCCGTCTGATAACACCTGCATTTCTTTCTGTGGACTTTCTTAGCTACTAGAGCCCTCTCTGTGCACATGTGTGGCAAGCCAAAAGTGATGAGGAATTAACACTTCATAATAGCAGCCCTCACTGATAACTGACAGGAGCTGGTAGGTTAAACACCCTAATTCCCTCACCCTTTAGATGGAATAACATGGAGCTCCAGGATCTATACCACCTGGTACCTGACTTACCCAAGAATCCTGGCCATTTCCAGAACTTCGTTTTTCTTTTCTTCTAGTCTATGAACCACATTAGTATTCTTCCAGTACCTACTCTTAGCTCTTAATTGAGAAATTAGTGTTTGATGTTTGAATCCAAGCAAATCCAAATATAGATATAAATATCATCCTACGCTATGTCCATATGGTAGGCTGAATAATGTCCCCCTGCCACCAAAAAAAAAAATCTATGTCCTAATCCCTGGAACCTGTAAATATTATTTATATGAAAAAAAAAAGATTTTGGAGATATGATTAAATTAAGCCTCTTGAGATAGGAAGATTATCCTCCATTATCCAAGTGGCCTAAATGAAATCAAGTGTATCCTTTTAAGAGGGAGGCATAGAGTGATTTGGCCACATGGAAGAGGAGTAGGTCACAGAGGCAAATATTGGAGTGATGTGACCACAAGCCAAGGAATTTTGGCAGCCACCAGAAACAAAGAGACAAGGACAGATTTTCCACCTCCCCTAGATTCTCTGGAAAAAGTGAGGCCCTGCCAGTACCTTGATTTTGGTCTAGCGATATTTATTTCGAGCTTCTGACCTCCAGGACTATAAGAGAATAAACTGTTGTTTATACCACCAAGGTTGTGGTGGTTTGTTACAGCAGCCACAGAAAAGGAACACAGTCCCATTGAACACTAAGGTACAAGCCACATATTTCCGAGACCAGATCTCTAATCCGGTTGGTCCCTGAAATCCCTTTTCTTCCCTTTTCTACCATCTTTTCCTTCTCCAGCTGCTCATCCACTGAAGTACTACCTAGCCTGAGTCCTGGCTAGATTCTACATTAGACAAACTAAACTGAATTTATACCACACCGAATCATCTTATGAACAATTTGCATAGTTAGTAGTTTACCTAAAATATGAGCATACTGCCACCCTTTTTAGTTTTGTTTTGTTTGCATTTTGTGTCTTTCTGCTAATTTTTTTTTATCATTTTAAGCTTACTCTAAATTGTCTGTGGACACACTGAATGATACATATTTTTTTACTTCTGAATTATCCAATCTCTCACATATAGGATTATTCTAATATGTATATATAGAACAACTAAAGAACTCTTAAAATAGTGGTTTTAGGTACTGTAACGTGAAATATTAATGTAAATAAATTATATTTCACCTTGTTATTTATTTACTTTTATTTCATTGTAAACATTCAAAATACATTAATTTTAGGCAAACTGAACTTTTCCTAAACATAAGGAAAATTGGACTTTACCTAATGCCTTTAGGAAAGTGTCTTTGTGACTCATATTTCTACCCTGGAATTTATCTATGCTAAGTTATTATAGTAAGGGATAGCAAAAAGGTAAGCAAGTTTGAATATTGCTTAATCATTTATTATCTGTAAAAGTCCAGAGGGTTTACTAAATCTTTGAGTCTGTTTCTTTATTAGTAAAGTAGGTATAATTTCTCTTGCCATATAGGGTTTCTATAACAGTTAAACTAGGTACTGTATAATGTACTAGTTGAGTGTCACACATAAAATTAGTACCCCCAAATTTTGTGATACACTAAATTTGAGGAAGGTGTTAAATCAGTGTCATAAATATCTCTGACTACTTTATCTCCTCCATTAATTTAGTCATCACAGGAAGATTTAGTGTCAGAAAGTTTGCATTACATCCTAAATTTGTGTTTACTTAGCAGAAATTCTGGGTGAAGATGGTGTCAGTAATAAAGTGCACCTTTAAATAATATAGGTAAATTATAAATATTAACAATAAAGAAAAATTGATAAGGCCACATTATGCAACTTGCATTGTTCTCAGAACAAAAGTTACTTGACCCTTCAATGGAAGCAGAGTTGAAATCTGGTATCTGTGATGTAATATACACACAGAGGAATGGTCTAGACCATGGAGTTCATGATTTCTTAGTACTTTATCCATTTCTGCAAAAAGCAGAAGTTCCTTTCCACACCCTGTCTGTTTTGCCACTAGAACCTCAGCCTACCTTTGTGACTGATACAAAATCACTACCACCAATTGCTACTTCACCCAAACACCTACAGCGTTAAAAACACCTTTTCCTAGCAACCCTTCCTCAGGGTGCACATCTCTGCTGTCAGAGAATGAGAAATCCTTGACAGACTCCCAGACATTCTGCTCCCTTTGCCATTCCCTTTCTGAATTTCCCACTTATCAATCACCCAGCTAATATACTCATTGATTCAGAGAACTCTGGCAACATTTCATCTAATAAACTGTCCCTGATAGCCCAGTCTAAATTAAAGTCTTCTTTCTGCCTTCTGTTACATCACTTGAAAATTCCTAGTATTGAAATTAGCATGTTATTAAGTGAAAATAGATTCAGACATAGTGCCTAGTCAAGATTAGGGGCTCAATGATTTTGCATTGAATGAATAAACAAGAGTCAACACTAATAGAAGAGCTGAGTGTACTGCTTTTTCTCATAGCAGAAATACTATAAGTAGCATATAGCTTTCTCAGGGGATGTCCCCTAAAACTTATTTAATACAAAATGTCACTGAACTATAGTTTTGCTACACAAAATGAACATACACTCATTCTAATATTTAGGTTTTATGCTATTTGCAATTTCTAGATAGTTGGCTTTGAAAAAGAGCTGGGTAGAAGAGTTAGAATGGTAGACAGCACCTCCCCCCCCCAAAAAAGCTTAAGGAGCAACACAGTTATAAAATTCATTTTATAAAATTCAGTGACAGAATAGTTCTTCTAAGAACAAGGACAAAAAACCTTTTTTTCTTAGCTCATAGAACATTCTTATACCTATGTGAAGTATATGAATATTTTGAAGCTCAGAATAGCAATATATCACAATGTACTTTGGGGAGATATATATACACACACACACACACATATATATACACACACAAATATATACACACACACACAATAGGATATATACATATATAATGTAAGATACACGTATATCTCAAACTTGAAATGTAAGATGTTCACAAAGTCACTGCAGATATTTAGCTATAACAAATGAGTTAGCTAGACAAGTTTCAGTTTTTATTACTTAATCATAGAAATAATCCAAAGAAAAAATGTTTTAACTTTCCATTAATTCATATAATTTGTGATGTATTAAAACTATTATTTGTTCAACTGTATAAAACTATCCATTTCATGTACAAGGGTCAGAGGGCGCAAACAGATTTAACCTGAGGATTAGCTCTCTCCTATAATACTGGAATAAATAGCTTTTGTTTACCTGACATTTTCTATCCCATTCTATGAGTTGCTTAACTTCATTGAACCTCAGTTGTTCATCACTAAGATGAGAACATTAAAAATATATCTCAGCATTGATGTAAAGATTAAAAATTAGAAAATATCTCTGGCACATGATAGAAGTTAAATAATCTTCTTTCAGGCTACAAAGTAAATATGTTGCGATTGGGTAGGGGAAGGAAGAGAACCTTCAGCATATTTGTCAGATTCATTACCCTGCTGTATGCAAAATTCAGGAGAATTATGAATGAACATCCATGTTCATATAAAATTGTATAATTCTTCATTCTGCTCTTTAATGTTCATAATGTCCTATTAGCTTTATATAGGCATTTGCACTATTAGTTCAGAACTAAATTTAAGCAAATATCACAGAGTGGACAATTGAATCATGTATCCGGATTGAGTCAGCAGTCTATAGCCCACAAGTCAAATCCAACTTGCTGCCCATTTTGTAAATAAAGATTTATTGGAACACAGCATACTCACTTATTCACATATTGTCTGTGGCTGCTTTTACACTTCAATGGCAGCGTTGAATTCTTGCAACAGAGGCCATATGGCTAAGTATCTTGTATTTAGCCCTTTACAGAAAACATTTGCTGAGCCCTGATTTACACAATTGAGGAAAAGAAAGCTGTATTACAATTAAGAACAGCTTTATTTGATCAAAGGGGATAATTTTGAATAGAGATATGATTTGGAATATATGTGCAAGAAGCTCAAGAATAATTCAGTTTCTTTTCTTTTTTCATTTTTTATTGAAGTATAGTTGATTTACAATTTGTGTTAATTACTGATGTACAGCAAGGCGATTCAGTTATATATAATTCTCTTTTTTAATATTCTTTTCCATTATGGTTTATCACAGGACACTGAATATAGTTCTCTGTGCTATACAGTAGGAACTTGTTTATCCCTTCTTTATGTAAAAGCTTACATCTGCTAACCCCAACCTGCCACTCCATCCTTCCCCTAAGCCCCTCCCCCCAGAAACCACCAGTCTGTTCTCTATGTCTGTGATTCTGTTTCTATTTTATAGGTAGGTACAGTTGTGTCATATTTTAGATTCCACATGTAAGTGATATTACACAGTATTTATCTTTCTCTTTCTGACTTACTTCAGTTAGTGTGATAATCTGTAGTTGCATCCATGTTGCTGCAAATGGCATTATTTTGTTCTTTTTCATGGCTGAATAGTATTCCATTGTATATATGTACCATATATTCTTTTTTTTTTTTTTTTTTTTTTTTTGTGGTACACGGGCCTCTCACTGTCGTGGCCTCTCCCGTTGCGGAGCATAGGCTCCCGACGCGCAGGCTCTGCGGTCATGGCTCACGGGCCCAGCCGCTCCGCGGCATGTGGGATCCTCCCGGACCGGGGCACGAACCCGTGTCCCCTGCATCGGCAAGCAGACTCTCAACCACTGCGCCACCAGGGAAGCCCCCATATATTCTTTATCCAGTCATCTGTTGATGGACATTTAGATTGTTTCCATAGCTTGGCTATTGTGAATAGTGCTGCTATGAACAAAGGGGTACATGTATCTTTATGAATTATAGTTTTGTCTGGATCTATGCTCAGGAGTGAGAATGCTGGATCATATAGTAATTCTATTTTTAGTTTTCTGAGGAACCTGTGTATTGTTTTCCACAGTGGCTGCACCAACTTACATTCCCATCAACAGTGTAGGAGGGTTCCCTTTTCTCCACACCCTTTCCAGACTTCGCTATTTGTAGACTTTTTCGTAGAATGATGGCCATTCTGACCGGTGTGAAGTGGTGTGCCTCATTGTAGTTTTGATTTGCATTTCTCTAGTAATTAGTGATGTTGAGCATCTTTTCATGTGCCTGTTGGTCATCTGTATTTCTTCTTTGGAGAAATGTCTATTTAGGTCTTCTGCCAATTTTTAGATAGGGTTGTTTGGGTTTTCTGGTTGAGCTGTATGAACTGTTTGTTTATTTTGGAAATTAAGCCACTGTCAGTCTCCTCATTTGAAAATATTTTCTCCTATTCTATAGATTGTCTTTTTGTTTTGTTTATGGTTTCCTTTGCTGTGCCAAAGCTTGTAAGTTTGATTAGGTCCCATCTATTTATTTTTATTTTTATTTCCATTGCCTTGGGAGACTGACCTAAGAAACCACTGGTAACAATTTATGTCAGAGAATGTTTTGCCTATGTTCTCTTCTAGGAGTTTTATGGTGTCATGTCTTGTGTTTAAGTCTTTAAGCCATGTTGAGTTTATTTTTGTGTATGGTGAGATGGTGTGTTCTAACTTCATTGATTTACATGCAGCTGTCCAACTTTCCCAACACCACTTGCTGAAGAGACTTTTTCCTATTCTATAATCTTGCCTGCTTTGTTGAAGATTAATTGACTGTAGGTGTGTGGGTTTACTTCTGGACTCTTTATTCTGCTCCATTGATACATATGTCTGTTTTTGTACCAATACTATGCTGTTTTGATTACTGTAGCTTTGTAGTACTCTCTGAAGTCTGGGAGGGTTATGCCTCCGGCTTTGTTCTTTTTCTTCAGGATTACTTTGGCGATTCTCAGTCTTTTATGGTTCCATATGAATTTTAGGATTGTTTGTTCTAGTTCTGTGAAAAATTAATGGGTAATTTGATAGGGATCACATTAAATCTGTAGATTGCTTTGGGTAATATGGCCATTTTAATAATATTAATTCTTCCAATCCAAGAGCATGGGATATCTTTCCATTTCTTGGACTCATCTTCAATTTCCTTTATTAATGTTTTATAGTTCTCAGTGTATAAGCCTTTCACCTCCTTGTTCAGGTTTATTCCCAAGTATTTTATTTTTGGAGGTGTGATTTTAAAAGGTTTTTTTTTTTTACATTCCCGTTCTGATATTTCATTGTTGGTGTAAAGAAATGCAACCAATTTCTTTATGTATCCTGCTACCTTGCTGATAACTTAGTTTCTGGAAACAACGTTTGAGACTGACTGTAGATTTCAGCAGTAGTAAAATGTAACAGTTTCCATGTTGATCACTCAGAGTAAATGATTGATTCAGTTTAAAGGATTTCATCTTTCAGGCAACTATAATCATAGAGTGGTAATCTAATGATTTCAATATGATCAAACTTGGTTGAACACCCATGTCTTCTCCACATGTTACCATAATCATATGACTGTCCAAAATCAATAAACTGGACAATAATAGTAACTTGTGGGTAAGAGTTCTAACACTGATGTTATAGGTTTACAGTAAAACTGGTAGTTTATCATAAGACATTCTTATTTAAAGGAATATTATTTAGTTCATTATTTGCATAGATAGATAGATAGATAAAAGTAATACATCACTATTTTTCATGCCCTGATTCCTCTTTCATTAGCTATTCAAGGATTGAAACCAAAGAACTGAGCAATTATGACTGTCTAGTTTTAATATCTTTCGTATGTAAAGCTCTCGACAAATGTTTTATGATGGCAATACATCAGATTTATTGTAGTTGTTCTATGTGACTAATTCAGGGTAGATTGCCTTATCCTTTCTATGGAAGAATTTTAAAGAGTATAGACATTCCTAAATGCAATACAAAAGAGCACAAAAAGAAAAATCCTGTGCAATCCATCTGACAGAGGGATAGATACTGTTAACATTTTTCTCTGAACAAGTTTAATATTCTCTCTGTTTGTGTTTCTCTTAGCATCTGTTGTACAAACCACTCTGTCTTTGTTTTGTTTTGGTTTTTTCAGCTACACTACATTGTCTATCAATACATTTATACACCATTGTTTTTAGTATTCCAACACAGAAGTGTGTTATAATTTATTTTTGAGACTTCACATTACTAGTATACAAATTATATAGTGTTTTAATTGTTTTCAGGTGTAAATAAAGCTGGGATATCTGCTAAAGGCTTTTTTCATCCACATCTCTAACTTCTTTTGACAAATTCCTAAAGTAGAAATACTGGGTCAAAGTGTATTTATTTATTCATTTGCTAACTTACATGTGGTTTATATATTAACCACCACTCCACTTATCTCTGTTTGAATACAATATTTGAATGTTATAAACATATCAAAAGAGCTATTATTATAACAAAGACTGTGCGGATTTATTATTCTCATTTATAATTCAAAAATCCAGAGGTCAGAGTGCACACAAAAATATGCTAGAAAATGTTTGCTTTGTCTATACTGGGCTCTAAAAATATTTACCCAAACACATAAAACTTTTTAGTGACATAAAAGTGAGAAGTATATACAGTTATTCCACATTTATATCCTTGTGTATATGAGAGTAGTAATAGCAATATGCAAATACTTACTTTATGTCTAATATAATGGGAGCTGATCTACTTTAGGAATTAAAATCACCAGAGAAATGGATTATTATGACTTCCTAAATGTTATTATATGGAAGAAGGAATGAAATAAATCATAAATATTACTTTACAAAGAATGAATATTTTTAGCTTGATTTAACTGAAATGGTCTTATGTTTCCTTTAAGTTATTTTTTCCAAAGATTTATAGCATTTATTCTAAAATATTTTCAGTATGTCTTTAAAGCAAAACTTGTGCTGATTTTGCACAGGAAGCAAATGAAATTTCTTAATTTCATTTAAAGTAAGCTATCGTATCACCTATTTAGTAAAGTAGCCAAAATCCTGATTGCTTTATATACAAAATAGAGGCTGTTGAGTATTCTGTAAATTAGATAATGAAATTGCCTATTGTATGAAGCAAGCTATTTTTTCCTTAATCAGTCTGCCTTACCTTATATATTTATAGGTATTGCATGAAAATCTAGATTGATATTCCTTAAAAATTATGTAAACAAAAGGGAAATTTTATTTATACTATCTAATCACTGAAAAAAAAAATACAAGCACTAAGTTATTGATCTGAGTATCTTCAATTTAGAAAATATGACCCTGAAAATTTACCAGTTAGCATCATTTATCCACATAAAACCATGACCTATACCAAAAACTATGGTAAATTAATTTGGTCATCTGAAAAATGGGGATGCTGCCTCTTTCTGACCCCATTCCCACATATCTTCTCTCTCCCACAGCCCACTTGTTGCCATAGTCCATTCCTAAGGCATATTACCATGAGGGAACAAGTGGTCAGGCAATACCATGTAAATGGTGGACACAGGAAGATTTTACAGAGAACATAAAGAAAAGCCAAGATGGTCAATGAGTTGCTTTGGGGCCCAGTGGGGTCCAGACTCAGAGTACTCAGTAGACCTAGCTGGTCTCTCTGAAAGACAGGTACAATAATGGAAATGAAGCAATATAAGTCTTTATTCCTCCAACAATCTTTATTTTGTTATTGCATGTCTCCTACACACTTAACACCACACCATAAAAAATAACTTCTCTGTTCCATAAATGAATGTGTTAGTCTTGGTTCATATTTTTCCCAGAGATTTATGCAATGGAGAATGTATCAATTTTTGGAGAGCTCTGTGTTTAAACTTGCTTGGAGACTGGGGATGAGATGGAGTGGTAAATTAGATAGTCTCCATGGCCTGAATTACAATAATTTTCTTAAAATGTGTATAAGTTATATACAGGCAGAAAAATAGTTTGTCAGTTTTAAGCCTCAAAGACCAAGATCTTCAGTAGTTTACATTCATCAACTCATTTAAACCCATAACAACCTATGAAATAAGTACTTCTTTTATCTACATTTTTGTAATGAGACAACTGAGTCCCAGAATATCAAGTGCCAGAATGCAAATCCATGCTGTCTCACTTCTACATACTAAATATACACCTAAAATAACAATAGTTACAACAGCTAGCATTTATTGAGTTCTCACTATGCCTGAGAGACTTTGAAATACATCAAATGGATTGATTCATTTAATCCTTAAAACAATCTTTTGAGGTAGGTGTTAATACTATTTTACTTTTACTTATTAAAAAAACTGCAACAGAAATGTCAAGTATCACATCTAGTGCCACATATCTATGAAATAACAAAGATGGAAGAAAACACAGGCATTCCTTCTTTATTGTGCAACTTGGAAACATTGTTTATTTAATATAGTTTTGAATTAGAGTAAGGACCACCCACGCATTTTTTCCCCCAAATTATCTTGGTTATTGTAACATTCTTATTCCTGTGTAGAAATTTGAAAATCACTTGAAATATATATATTTTAAGCCTTTAAAGTTAGTGAAGATTCACCACACTTTAGCAACTATAAATTCATTTTTTATTCAGTTCACATTAAGATTTTATAATCAGAAATATTACAGAATTAAAATATTAGTAACCAAGGTGTTCACTGTGTATCTTTATATTAAAAGCAATAACAGTAAAAAATACCTATGTAACAGTTTTGGAAATCATTAACAGAAGAAGCATCATCTCAGTGTTGGCAAAAGATGGTAAAGTAGCCTTATGTCAGTTTGAACTGTATGAGGTTGCCAAATTTGACCACTTTTGACCTACAAAAATAGCCTTGCCTATGTTTCAACCTATTACTATGAATAAGGATTATGCAAACGATGGAAGATATCTATAGATTTATATGCAGAACTTGCAACTCTATTCAAAGCTGAGATTAATTAAGCATTATTATATCTAAACAAATTTCTCTACCAGCTGATTAAACTTCAATATGTGTAGCTATAATGCTTTTAGCCAATGAATGCTCTGAAATTTACTGAACATGTGTTGCTCAGAATACAGAATATATAACCATCAGCATTTTACAATCTATAATAGGAAACACAAACTGCATTCATGAGAACTTCACTAACTGTGAACAGCTAGGTTTAATAAAGGTGTTCAGGGATAGGATTTATATAAGAATTTGCACAAAGCCCAATGACGGATTGATCCCACAGACCTCTTAAAGGTATATTGTATAACTAGTGCGTGTTTCTTTTTGGCATTGAACTGAAAAATCAGAAGTTATTATGGAGAGTAACAGGCAGTGGTAGTTATATTTCACATAGCTTCCATAACTATCCAACACATGACATATATTTCCTTTAATTAAAGCATGGTAGAATGCAGGAATTTGGTAATCTGTCTCATAATGCTCATAAGCTTAGTAGTAATAAACTTTGCTAAATACTAAGTTTGAGAAAATGCTGTGCAGGCAGATGGTGACTATGAGCCTCAAGTCTCTCCCAGAGCTGCAAACAGTACCATCTGCTGCTCTGCTGATTTCTTTTATGTTCATTGGTATCAAATTTAACAGGGGATCACACTTTACATTTTAATTTTACACCCTGGCCACAATGGTGGGAGCTCTTATCTCCCTCAATGTATACTTATTCAAGTTAGTAAGGAATTTTTCTTCCTTAAAAAAACCCAAAAAACAGAGACTACCACTTTTCCATTCATGATGGAGTAATGGAACTGGATTTAACCTCTGTTTAAAACAAACTAAAGCATCACATCAAATATATGAACAACACTTTTCCAGACACTGGACAAGAGTTTCCAGGCCAAAGCACATAGAGGAAAAGCCTCGATGAAGCTCAGCAGACTTCCTGAGTTAAGGATCAAGACCTGGGAGTCTGGGAAAACAAGAAAGGTAGAGATCACACGCGAAATTATTAGAAAGGAGAGAGCAATACAGCCTGATAATTCTGGGTATCTACAAAGCAATTGACTCAGTATTCAGCAGAGTACTGATCAGCAAACTTGAGTGAAGAAACACTAGAAGCCTGGGAAAGACCCATCAGAAAAGATTTAAGGTAACAATACTTGTACTTACATTGGGCTAGGAATAATACCTGTCTGTTCCCACAAGTCAGACTGGAATACTGTATGATTCATATGGCTTTGGTTAGGTTACACAGAAGTATGTTATAACAGATATTAAAAGTGAGACAAAAGGATCAAATTGTTTCCAAATAACTACTTTCCAGATGAAAGCTCAAGAATATTAATAGGAATAAAAAGATATCCAGAATTCAAATAGGTAAAGCTCATAATGTCTGCTATATAAACAAAAATTAGCAGGAATACAAAGAAGTGGGATAATAGGAGAAAGTCCAATCAATTGAATCTGGCACAGATATTTAAATTAGCAGATAAGAACATTGAAACAGTTATTAAGCCAATTCCTATATGTTGAAAAAGTTAAGCAGATGCAGGATTTTCAAAGAGCAAATCTTCTCCCCATAGCAATTTTGAAACTACAAAATTGATGAAACTAATCATTGGACACTCTGAAAATCAAGCAAGGTATACAACAATATGAGAAGTATTTGTGTTTGTAAACCTGCCAAACTTAAAGTAAGAACAGTGAGAATCTGCATCATTCTTGTTTAAAGCTGCACCCAAATTTTCCCCAGTATGACAGAATAAAGGATTACCACACTTCTAGGATTACCACACTAGAAGAACACTAGCATCTTCTCTGCAAAGGTTTAAGGAGACTCACTGCATTTGTACCATTGGATGATATTCATGCTCAGTGGCATTGTCAGTGGATCAATAGAAATTATGTAATCTAATATGCATATCAGAATGGGAAAAAAAGATTTAAAATGATCAGAGACTCAGAGATCTGTACAATACCAACAAGTACACCACCATATATGTAGCTGGAACAAAGAAGGAGAGGAGCAAAAATATTAGGAAAAATATTTAAAGAAATAATGGCTAAAAAATTCCCAAATTGGATGAAAAGTATTTATCCACACATCCAAGAAGCTAAAGGAAGGAAGGAAGGAAGGGAGGGAGGAAGGGAGAGAGGGAAAAGGTAGAATTAAGTACCAAGATATCTTCTCATGGATATATTGGGTTGGCCAAAAAGTTCATTTGGGTTTTTCCAAAAAGGCGTAGAAAAAAATTGAAATCCTTAAGAGAAAACCAAATTAATCATGTTCAAAGAACCCACAATAAGATTAACATCTGACTTCTCATCACAAACAAGGAGGCCAGAAATGAATGTCTGCCACTTTGCCATTGAAAGTAGTGTAAGACTAAATTGAAAGTAGTGTAAGACAAAAAAAAAAAAGTCAACCAAGAATTCTGTATCTAGCCAAACTAGCCTTCAAAAGAGAAGGAGGAATAAAGATATTTCCAAGATAAAAAAAGAATAAGGGAGTCCATTGCTGGCAGACCCATTTTACCAGAATTAATAATGGAATTCCTTCAGACTGACACCAGATGTCAGAAATGACACCAGATGGTTATTCAACTCTTCAGGAAAAAATAGAGAACACTGTAAGTGCTGTATATGTCACCTTAATTTAAAAGACTCAATAGACATATATATTTCTCATTTAGTCTCTTTAATTGACACAAGATTGTACGAAGCAATATTATAACACTGTTATTTGGATTCTAATGACAATGATAGCATAAAGGATGTGGGAGGAAATTGAGCTAAAGTTGAGCAAATTTGCTATAATTTACCAGAAATAAATAATTATTAATCTGCCATAGTTTGTGGTAAGATGTGCCTATAATGTCATATCTAAAAAAAAAAAGTGTAGTAAAAATAAAATCTGGAAAAAATGACTTTAAGATAGAATTTTATTAGAAACAAAAAGGGGCATTTTATAATGATAAAGGGGTCAATACCTCAAGAACATAAAACAGTTATAAATGCATATTCACCTAAAATCAGAGCCCCAAAACACAGAAAGGAAACCTGACAAAAAAAGAATGAGGAAAAGGCAATTTAACAACTATAATTGGAAGTTTCAGTGTCCTGCCCTCAATAATTTATAGAAAAACTAGACAAGAGAATTAGTAGATGTATAGAATACTTGAAAAAAAATTTTTTTTTTTTTGCGATACGCGGGCCTCTCACCGCTGTGGCCTCTCCCGTTGCGGAGCACAGGCTCCGGACACACAGGCTCAGCGGCCATGGCTCACGGGCCCAGCCGCTCCGCGGCATGTGGGATCTTCCCGGACCTGGGCACGAACCCGTGTCCCCTGCATCGGCAGGCAGACTCTCAACCACTGCGCCACCAGGGAAGTCCTTGAAAAATATTTTAACTAACTTCACATAAATGATATGTAGAATACTTCACTGAACAGCACAATAAACATTTTTTTCAAATATGCATGAAATATATACTAGGCCATATGACAAGATAAATTAAGATTGAAGTTATATAAAGTAAGTTTTCAACCTACAATGGAATTAAATTAGAAATTAACAAGATAAAGAAATCTTTAAAATCCCCCAAATATTTGGAAATTAAACAGCATATTCTAAGTAATCTATGATTCAAATAAGATATAATAAGAGAAATTAGAAAATATTCTGATTAAAAAAATAGCATATCAAAATTTATAGGAAGCAGCTAAAGCAGTGATTAGAAGAAAATGTGTAACTTTAAATGTATTTACCAGAAATGAAGAAAATTTTCAGATAAATAACCTTGCCTTGTATGTTAATAAATTAAAATAATAAGAATAAATTAAACTCAAAGCAAGCAGGGGAGAGAAAAGAAAAATTATAGGAGACATCAGGGAAATATAAAACAGAAAATTAGAGAAAATCAATGAAAACAAAAGTTTATTCCTTTAAATATCAATAAAGCTGACAAATACTTATCTAGGTTAAGCAAGAATGAAACAGATAAGACACAAATTATCAAAATCAAAAATGAAAGAGAATACATTATAACAGACCCTATAATTTAAGGGATTATTATGAATAATTTTTGGCATCATATTGGACAACTTAAATGAAATAGGCAAATTCCTCCAGTGACACCAGTATCAAAACTTATTCTAGAAGAAAAAAATTAAAATGTACCTAAAATAAGTGAAGACATTGAATTACTTATTAAAAATATTCCCACATAAGGAGTACAGTACAGATGACTTACTGGTGAATTCTATCAAATATATAAAAAGGAAATAATACCAAGTCTTTAGCAAACTCGTTCAGATTATAGAGACCAGCATTATACTGATATGAAAGTCAGACAAAGACATTACAAGAAAACTATAGACCAATAGTTCATATGAACATAAATACAAAAGTGCTAAAATATTAGAACTGAAATCTGGCAAAATTTAAAATGGTTTTATGCCACAACCAAGTGAAATTTATGCCAGAAATATGAGTTGGGATTAACATTAGAAAATTAACATAGTACACACTATTAATAGATGACAAAAAATACTCATTTCAATTGGTATAATGCAATTAATGACTTTTAGTTAATGTCAAATTGCAAATGCATTTGACAAAACTCAACACTCACAGTAAAAACTCTCAACAAAAGTAAGAAGGAAATTTCATATATCTCATAAAGGGAAGCTAAGAAAAACCCACATCTAACATCATAATTAAGAATGAAAGACTGAATTTCTTCTTCCTAGGATCCAGAACAGGGCAAGGATATCTACTTGCACTACTTCTATTGAACATTGTACTAAAAATTCTAGCTACTTCAACAAAGAAAAAATTTAAAAGGTACTAAAGCTGTCCATGATGGAAAGGGAGAAAGAAAAAATCTCTTTATTTGCAGATGACATAGCTTTTATATAGCAAATTCTAAGAAATACATAACAAAACTACTGTAACTAATACACAACTTTAGCAAGTCCATAGGACACAAGATCAAGATACAAAAATCAATTAAATTTCTGTATGCTAACAATAAAGCACCTAAAAAAGAAATGAAGAAAACAGTTCCATTTACAATAACATCAAAATATAAAGTACTTAGCAAATTTAACCAAAAATAGATCAAGATTTGTACACTGAAAAATACACTAAGAGAAATTAAAGATATAAATTAACAGAGACTTTTCATGTTCAAAAGGTGGAAGAAACAATATTGTCAGGAAGGCAATTTATTCCAAATTTATTTACAAATTCAATGCAATTGTTATCAAAATCCCCAGAGTATTATAGAATTCAAAAAGCTGATTCTAAAATGTATTGGAAATTCAACACACCAAGAATAGCCAAAACAATTCTTCAAAAACAGTAAAGTTGGAGGATTTATACTACATGATTTCAAAACTCACTGTAAAGCCACAGTAATAAGTACAGTGTGGTATTCGTGCAAATATATGCATGTAAGTCAATGTAACAGAATTAAGAGTACTTATCAATTATCCCACTTTCAATATGTGCAGCTTATTGTATGTCCATTTTACTTCAATGAAGCGTTAAAATACAAAGCCCAGGCTTCCCTGGTGGCGCAGTGGTTGGGAGTCCGCCTGCCGATGCAGGGGACGCGGGTTCGTGCCCCGGTCCGGGAAGATCCCACATGCCACGGAGCGGCTGGGCCCGTGAGCCATGGCCACTGAGCCTGCGTATCGGGAGCCTGTGCTCCACAATGGGAGAGGCCACAACAGTGAGAGGCCTATGTACCGCAAAAAAGAAAAAATAAGTACAAAGCCCAGCTAGAGTGTCATACTGTACACCAAAGTATATACTTTGAAAGGTGGGATATGATGTGGATTTTATTCATAACATTCTTAGTTGCTGCATGTGTATTCTTAAGGGATTTGTTTTCACTCAGGAACACACATGCTAATTAGGGATCCATTTTATTTTTCAGATAAAATTGAGAAAAGTCTTACTTCAAAGCCTAATCCAATATTCCTAGAAAATGTAAAAAGTTTTTGGCCAGCAGTGACTGGAAGCATGTTAGAAAGGAAAACTGGCTTAACTTTCTTGCCAATTTTTCACTTTTATTTGGTAAAGTAGAAGGAAGACATGATATTAAATGTGTAGTTTGAGGGATAAGACAATATGGGAATATGTTTATTTGAAGTGAAATTTTAAGAAGGTCATCTTCATGTACTATGAAATTTGGTATGAAATGAAAGAAAGATTAAATGTGTTTAGTAGAACACTGCTTCAAGTAATTAGAAATCTGTGTTCCTTGGCGGTCTAATAACTATCTACTTTTGAGCAAAAGCACTTCACTAGATTGTTTCCTTGTACATAAAATGAGGAATTTTATCAGATAATGGCAAGAAATATTGTCTATCTGTAAAATACTATGTTTCTAGAAAGTATGCTGCATTTCTATCCCTCTTGTTAATGAAATTTTTTTAGATGAGCAAGGTTTTACTTTTCCATTTTTATTGAATTATTTCTCTGGACTTTGTTTAAGCAATTTATTTCATATTTTAAAGGTATTTTTTGGATGACTAAAGAATCAGGGTGTAAAAGTTGTCAAAAAAACACTTTATTTAAACAAACATAGAAAAACCATTTAAGAACATGAGATACCAGTCTAAAGGAACTTTAACATGTTAATTGTAAAGAAAAAAAAAGGACACAATATCCCCACCTGGACAAAATTACTTTGTTTTTATTTATGTATTTTTTTAATTTTTTATTTTTTGCATTTCCCTGTTAACTAATGACACTGAACAGTTTTTCATGTACTTATGACTCATACATATACCGTCTTCTGGAAAGTATCTGTTCAAGTGTTTGCCCATTTTTATATTTATGGGGATCTTTTAAATTTTAATTTAATTTAATTTATTTTTTTATACAGCAGGTTCTTACAGTCATCCGTTTTATACACATCAGTATATACATGTTAATCCCAGTCTCTCAATTCATCACACTACCGCCACCACCCCACGTCGCTTTCCCCCCTTGGTGTCCAAACGTTTGTTTTCTACTTCTGTGTCACAATTTCTGCCCTGCAAACCGGTTCATCTGTACTATTTTCTAGGTTCCACATATATGCGTTAATATATGATATTTGTTTTTCGCTTTCTGACTTACTTCACGCTGTATGACAGTCTCTAGAGGAATCCACGTCTCTACATGTGACCCAATTTCATTCCTTTTTATAGCTGAGTAATATTCCATTGTATATTGTACCACATCTTCTTTATCCATTTGTCTGTTGATGGCCATTTAGGTTGCTTCCATGACCTGGCTATTGTAAAGAGTGCTGCAATGAACATTGGGGTGCATGTGTCTTTTTGAATTATGGTTTTCTCTGGGTATATGCCCAGTAGTGGGATTGCTGGGTCATATGGTAATTCTATTTTTAGTTTTTTAAGGAACCTCCATACTGTTCTCCATAGTGGCTGTATCAATTTACATTCCCACCAACAGTGCAAGAGGGTCCCCTTTTCTCCACACCCTCTCCAGCATTTGTTGTTTGTAGATTTTCTGATGATGCCCATTCTAACTGGTGTGAGTTGACACCTCATTGTAGTTTTGATTTGCATTTCTCTAATAATTAGTGATGTTGAGCAGCTTTTTCATGTGCTTCTTGCCTTCTGTATGTCTTCTTTAGAGAAATGTTTATTTAGGTCTTCTGCCCATTTTTGGATTGGGTTGTTTGTTTCTTTAACATTGAGCTGCATGAGCTGTTTATATATTTTGGAGATTAATCCTTTGTCCGTTGATTTTATTGAAGAATCCTTGCATCTCTGGGATAAATCCCACGTGATCATGGTGTATGATCCTTTTAATGTGTTGTTAGATTCTGTTTGCTACTATTTTGTTGAGGATTTTTGCATCTATATTCATCAGTGATATTGGTCTGTAATTTTCTTTCTTTGTAGTATCTTTGTGTCTTTTGGTATCAGGGTGAAGGTGGCCTAATGGAGTTAGTTTGGGAGTTTTCCTTCCTCTACAATTTTTTGGAAGAGTTTGAGAAGGGTGGGTTTTAGCTCTTCTCTAATTGTTTGATAGAATTCACCTGTGAAGCCATCCGGTCCTGGACTTTTGTTTGTTGGAAGATTATTAATGGCAGTTTCAATTTCATTACTTGTGATTGGTCTGTTCATATTTCCTATTTCTTTCTGGTTCAGTCTAGGAAGGTTATACCTTTCTAAGAATTTGTCCATTTCTTCCAGGTTGTCCAATTTATTGGCATTGAGTTGCTTGTAGTAGTCTCTTAGGATGCTTTGTATTTTTGCCATGTCTGTTGTAACTTCTCCTTTTTCATTTCTAATTTAATTGATTTGAGTCCTTTTCCTCTTTTTCTTGATGAGTGTGGCTAATGGTTTATCAATAACTTCTCAAAGAACCAGCCTTTAGTTTTATTGATCTTTGCCGTTGTTTTCTTTGTTTCTATTTCATTTATTTCTGCTCTGATTTTTATGATTTCTTTCCTTCTGCTAACTTTGGGTTTTGTTTGTTCTTCTTTCTCAAGTTCCTTTAGGTGTAAGTTTAGATTATTTATTTGAGATTTTTCATGTTTCTTAAGGTAGGCTTGTATAGCTATAAACTTCCCTCTTAGAACTGCTTTTGCTGCATCCCATAGGTATTGGATCATCGTTTTTTCATTGTCATTTGTCCCTAGGTATTTTTTGATTTCCTGTTTGATTTCTTCAGTGATCTCTTGGTTATTTAGTAACATATTGTTTAGCCTCCATGTGTTTGTGTTTTTTGCATTTTTTCCCCTGTAATTGATTACTAATCTCATAGCGCTGTGGTCAGAAAAGATGCTTGATATGATTTCAATTTTCTTAAATTTACTGTGGCTTGATTTGTGACCCAAGATGTGATCTATCCTGGAGAATGTTCCATGTGTACTTGAGAAGAAAGTGTAATTTGCGTTTAATATTGTCCCAGAGGTCTCTTATGCTGTCTTCATTTCTTTTCATTCTTTTTTCTTTATTCTGTTCTGCAGCAGTGAATTCCACCATTCTGTCTTCCAGGTCATTTATCCATTCTTCTGTGTCAGTTATTCTGCTATTGATTCCTTCTAGTGTATTTTTCATTTCACTTATTGTACTGTTCATCTCTGTTTGCTTGTTCTTTAATTCTTCTAGGTCTTTGTTAAATGTTTCTTGCATCTTCTCAATCTTTGCCTCCAGTCTTTTTCCGAGGTCCTGGATCATCTTCACTATCATTATTCTGAATTCTTTTTCTGGAAGATTGCCTGTCTCCACTTCATTTAGTTGTTTTTCTGTGGTTTTGTCTTGTTCCTTCATCTGGTACATAGCCCTCTGCCTTTTCATGTTGCCTATCTTTCTGTGAATGTAGTTTTTGTTCCACAGGCTGCAGGATTGTAGTTCTTCTTGCTTCTCAAAGTTTGTATTTAAAACAAATAACTCTCAAAATGAATAGTTTTCTTAATTATCTTTAATACAAAATGATGTAGACTATAGTGACCTGATTTTGGTTATAAATATTTTCATGAGTATTTTGGGGGAAAGGTTTTAATGGAGTTTATATTATTTATATTTTTTGTAATCCAGTTTTTCTAATGATACCTATAATATATTGAATAAATATTCTTGTGTTGACAATTGAATCACCTTGCTTTCTTATATCATGGCAAAGTTATTCTAAGCAGAAAATCTTTCCGTGGAATTCTACCCTCAACTTAATCTCAACTGGAATCAGATAAATTTCACTAGATGTATAGTGTAAAAAAATCCTTTCTCTCTCTCTCATTTGAAGTACTGTGATAGTACACTAGACTAGTGTGACAGTTAGGGTGGTTGAAGCCCATATAATCTTCCCATGAACATATACTATATAGTCTGTTCTCAGTAGGGTTTGAGCTATCTGGAATGCCACAAAATAGGATTGCGATCTTTGATTTTGTTGTGATGTTAAATACATTTTCTCTATCCTGTTGCTTAATGTCCAGTGTGTCTGAATAAGAGAAGCAATGTTTTCTCAAGATTTTATTTTCAAGCACTTCCATTTTGGGGGACTATTTTTAAACACTATCACGCAATATGTTTCTGAGATATTACCATTTTGAACTTTCACAGTATGCTGTTATTCTTACACAGTGTAAAATTTTTTCAACACAGCAAGAGTAAACATGTTTAATTGATGCAAAATATCAAGTAGAATTCTGTCACATTTTTCTTAAAATTATTTTCACAGTAGATATTTTATACAGGATATTTCAAAAGTAAAGAAGGTAGAGAAGTGCATACAGCTCACTTCTTTCCAGCAACCCAAGTAAATTAAGATCATGATATTTGAAGAGAGCTATGACATTTGAGGGTCTCATTTTATTTTATATTTAACTGAGCATGGAGAAATTTTTTAATATGTGTAAACAAACATTTTATCACACTTCTGATATTTTTTATTATTCAGCTGCCTTACATAAAAGAGAGTTTATTCCTTTCTGATATCTGGGGCATTGTGTAGTCAAACTGTTAGTCTTGCCAATGTGATATGTTGTCCTTGTAAATATTCCAACTGCTTGTGTTAGTATATTTCAATTTCGTTTGTCATTATCAATTTCCTTTATATTTGGGAATATTAATATATGTAAGAATTTGAAGTTAACACCTCATAAATAATGATTCAGTGCTGTTGTCTCTTACCCAAAGGAGATAGACAACTTTTGCATATTTGTCCACTCCAAGAAATCCTTTCTATTTCATAATTGTCACTCATCCTCAAAATCTGTGTTTCTCTACCAAGTCTGCTATACTTGTCCCAACATCACTGACCACAGAAGTTTGGATAAGGAAAGGACAGCTGAGCCAATCAGACACTCCCTGAAAGAAATTTGAAATTGGATTTGAAATGATAGATATAGGATCATGTAAACTTTAGAGTGGAGAACCAGTTGTGAGAATAGAGGAAATAACCTGTGTACGAAGAATGAATCAGACATGAAAGAGACATGTAGCACCTGACAGAGGACTTAGTTCCCAGCATTTTTTTTTTTTGCCTCAACCCTTCTGTGTCTTGACACTACTCTTTCTACTTGATTTCATAACCTAAACCTGTATCTTTATAAGGTAAAGTAATATAAGGTCTTAAGCTCGTTTTAATGAAAAATAAAAATAAGAAGATGTACTGCTTACTGTTTACCAGACACTGTTCTAAAAACATATTCATATTAACTCATTTTAGCTTTGCAACCCCTAGAAGTAGGTATTATTACTGTCCTCACTTACAGATACTGAGGCATAGAGAGGTTATATAATCTCCCCATTACTTATGCCTCTTTTATATGACAGTTGAACAGAAAATTATGGAAAGTATAATAAAGAATTTGTTTTAGCACATTAAAAACCTTTGCCCATGCTCAATTAAACATAGACTTCCTAGACTTGCAGCTAGAAAGTCTAAAATAGGTTTCTTGATACTAAATAAATAAAACCAAGCAAAATAAAACAAACCAAACAAGTAAACAAAACAGGAACAATGTTAACCAAGGAACCTGGTGAAGACAGTTATATGAAGCTAATGACACTCTGGTCCATACGAAGGCCAGAAACAAAGACACTTCCTTTGCAAGTTATTACTTTAAGCCGTGAATTCTCAAAGGAGGTGGGTGATATTGCTCCCATTGAGAAGAAAATTGGTTCCTGGGGTGAAAAACTCTTTTTATGTTTAAGTCACACGTATACATACAGTACATAAACATATATATATTGTATTTATGGTATCAAAATTACATGTGAGAGGCAATTAGAAAAACCGTCTGAAAAAGCTATTTAAGGGGGCGATAATGAAAAGATTAAGAAACACTGTTTTAAGTTATCCAAAGTTTTTCCTATGTATATATTGACCTCAGCTTCAACCATGACACAAACTATAAATTTTTTTCTTAGAATTTCCTAAGAATTTGTAGTTCTAGGATTTGGGATAAGCTTTTATCTACTCTGTTCAAGTTCAAAAGCATTATGCAAGCTGTTTTCTGAATTAAAGAGCTGCAAAAAATATTTATGTTTTCTGTTATTAAAAAGCATTTCAAAAATAGCACTTTTTTTTGTGCTCTCATTTGTTCAAAAATAGCTTTCCTTTTAAATGATGAAACTTGTCACTGGCTCATTTTTCCATGGGAACAGCTGCTTGTTGCATGTTTGAACATATTTGCTTAAGAAATACAAAATTATTAACATTCTAATCCTCTAACCTTTTAAGGAGAGCCAGCTGCGAGTATTCACAGCTAGACCATAGCCTTTGGTTTCAGCTTTGTGGAAACTTCTTCCCTTTATTTCTCAGAGAATATTACCTGAACAATTTGATTTTCTGAGTAGGAGCTATACCATACGTAAAGCAACCTAGCCCTAAGAACTAGGGAAAATATTAAAAAATATATTAATCTGGTTTTGCTAATAGTAAGAATTGTTAATTGCATTTTCATCTTATTTAAAAAAAAACTTACAGCACTTACTATGTGCTATAGTGCTAGGTACTGTTTTAAACACTTTAAAATATGTATTTTTTTAACTCAATTTTTTTATGTATATATTTTATTTTTGGCTGCATTGGGTCTTTGTTGCTGCACACGGGCTTTCTCTAGTTGCAGCAAGTGGGGGCTACTCATTGCGGTGCATGGGCTTCTCATTGCAGTGGCTTCTCTCGTTGTGGAGCACGGGCTCTAGGTGTGTGGGCTTCAGTAGTTGTGGCACGTGGGCTCAGTAGTTGTGGCTTGCAGGCTCTAGAGTGCAGGCTCAGTAGTTGTGGTGCATGGGCTTAGTTGCTCCGCGGCATGTGGGATCTTCCCGGACCAGGGCTCAAACCCGTGTCCCCTGCATTGGCAGGCAGATTCTTAACCACTGCACTACCAGTGAAGTCCCCACTTTAAAATAGTAATTAGCTTAATCTTCATGAAGTACGTACAATCGTTACCCTTGCTATTTTTATAATTTAAGAAATTGAGCCAAAGAGTGTTTAAGCAAATTGCCAAGGGCCACACATCTGGCAAGCTCCAATGCCAAGATTCAAACAGAGGCCATCTGGCTCCAAATCCTGTGCTCATTATCATTAAACTGCAATATTCGAAGCACCTAATTAATTACTTTACTTATATTTTCTTATTTATCCTCGCAGCAACCTAAAGAGGTAGCATGGTTATTACTTCCACCTTGATGGATGGAGACCATAAAGAAGACAGAGTTTGAGCACCTGGCCCCAAACCCCAATACTGTTAAGAGGTGAGTGGCGGATTTGAACCCAGATTGTTTCTGACTCCAGAGCCCGTATGCTGTACTGGCACAGGACTGCATACCAATTTCTTCCCAACATGTCAAGGTAATATGTATCATTTATGAAGAATCACCGCACTGGCTTGTTTATATCACTCTATAGTTTGGCATAAATCAATCCAGTAGTCAACAGCTAAAGGTTTCTTTCTCACCTGTAATAGCATTTTTGCCCAAGAGAATAATTGCTCAATCAAACTTGTTGAGGTTCTAGCCATGGAGTTCCTTTTTTATTTACAGGAATTGAAGATATCTGGGAGACAGTCTATCTATAGTTTTGAACTATTACTGAAGTAGCCTTTTAATGTGACCTTGTAGATTCCTACCCAAATGATGATCATTCACATCTTTCCCATGTTCTAGGTATAATGGGACCTAACCTAGCATGTTTACCATGTCTTGAGTTCAGATATGAAGAAGGCTGCCATCTACAAATATATGTACTATCTTGTTATCAAAGAAAGTGATTTATCTCAGTCCCCAAGTGATATTCATATAGTAGTAATCATAAGTTAATGCCATACCATGCTTTATATTGTATTGAGTAGTTCACTTAAAACCTCACATCACAATCCAGTTATGTTGGCAGGGCAGATATTTTATTACCCATTTTATAGATGATAAAAATGATGTCCACATGCTCCAGTGATGTCTACTCAAGGTAAAGTTAGAGGTGGGACCTGTTAGCCATTGTGTGGATTCTATTAAATATATATTTGGTGGAAAAGCCAAGGCAAGGATGCTGCTTCCCATTGAGAAGGTAGGTAAGTTATTGTTTTTCTGTTACCCAGTGTAGACCCAGATAACATTGATATCTACAGTACAACAACTGTGTAAAACATTTAAAAACTGAAAAGTGAATTGGTATGTTGTTTTGTGCACAGATTAATAGGTTCAAAATAGTTCATATACTCTATGTGTATCCCTTACACCCCCTCTCTGACCCACTCTTGCCATTACTCATTCCCCAGATTTGTGGTCACTGGAGTACCTGTATGCCTTCACATACACATATGAGGACTTCTGGAAGTTTTACCCCTTCTTATGTGCTATCATTTGACTCACCTAGCCTCATAGTTATAGAGAAACACTGTGCTATGCAGATATCACTATTCACTTTCTAACACTAAGAAAGGAATTGCCATAGAGAAATAAAACTATGAGGTATTCTACAGAAGCAGGAGTATTTGACTTTAGTTATATCAATGAATTAATTATAAAGTCTTATCTCTAATTTATTCCTATTCTTTTTATCCTCATAGAATGTTAAAATGAAGAGTCTATACATTCAATATAGTAAATACCTTCTTTTCTGGAAGGTCACTGAGATCCAACTGTGGCCCAAGACAGTAACAAGGAAATAGTTTCTCAGGTCTGGATCCAATCTCAGCTTTAAGCCAGGATTAGAAAATGATGTTAATTTTATATCATCACCTAAAATCATCTAGAACTGACTTTTAAAGTGCTCTGTCACCATAGCCTAGCTTATTAAGAAATAATGGTGTTAGTGAATACTAAACTATTTCATAGTTTTGTATGAGAAAATAAATAACCCTTATTCCAAAAAATACAAGCTATACTTTAAGGGAACAAATTTCAAGTGGATCCTTGAGAATTCCACATGTCTCCATTTAGCTCACTTGGGTAATACAGATACCAGCAGTGGGCCACATACATTGAATGTGCATTTAAGTGGCACATCCATTTTTTCTAGAAATAATTATCTAATTAAATGTACTTAATGATTACCTAGGGTAAATTCCTTAGTATGCCCTTAGAATTTATGACTCGGTACCAGGGAACCATTGTTATCCAATGATAAAACATCAAGAAAGAAAAACTTTAACGTTTTTCTAGGGAATCTAAGAATGATAGTGAGCAGTTGAATTAACTACAAAATTTGGTTCATAAAAATCATGCCCAATACATTTCTTTAAGAAATTATCCTGGAAAGGATAATTACTTCAGAGTAAAAAAAAAAATAGAGAATTAAATTCAAATATTTATATACATATTTATTTAGCTAAAATGTATTATATTTTAATTTTATAGCTTTCATTAACAATTAAATGAAGACTCATTGACCCCATATGCAGTCCAAGAATGAGAATATCATTTATAACTTGGGTCATGATTCTATTCTCCTGTGCTATCTGCTTGTTTCCCCTCTAAAGGGAACAAGTATATTGTATTGTGTATTTTTACTTTCTTTTTTTGTTGTTCTTGTTTTTGTTTTAATTTTAGCATGCATATATGTTAGCATAAGCAATATAGTTTGGGATGTTTTCTGTTTGAAAACTTTACAAAAATGATTTCAAATTATGCAGTTTTCTGGCACTTCAGTTTTCTCTCAATATTATGTTTCAACGTTTTCTTTGTCTTGTGGTATATAGCTGGAGTTCAGTCATTTCATTCTTGTGCAGTAGTCTATTGTGACACATCACAATTTCTTTATCCATTTTCTTGTGGTAAGTTATTAGAATGTTTTTAGTTTTATTTTGTTTTTTAATGTGTAGTGCTGCTATACATATTTTTATCTTAATTTTTTTGTGTGTATGTAGAAATGTTGGATCAATCGATATGTATTTAATATTATAAGGTAATACTAAGATTTTCCCGAGAAATTGTACAATTCACCCCCAGTCAGTACATTCTCACTGATGTACATTCCTTTAATATCTGGTATTTTCAAACTTTGTAATTAGGGAATCTAGCAAATTTCTACATTTTTGAAGGGTAGTTTTAGTAGGTACACAATTCTAAGTTGACATTTACTTTTCACAACACCTTGGTAATGTTTTCCACTTTCTTTTGGTATCATTTGTTGATACCAAAAAAACTGTTGTCTTTCTAATTGTTGTTTATTTATGAATGACCTGGATTTTCTCTATGTCCACTTTTAAGGCTCTTTTCCTTTATGTTCTGAAGTTTCAATATAATGAATATGGGCCTGATTTATTTTTTTATTTGTGCCATTCAGAATATAGATTCATAAATTTTTCATTTATATTACCATTTCTGTCAGTACTGGGAAAATTTGCAGCTGTATTTCCTCAATTCGTTTTTTCAGTTCTCTTCCCCTACAACATCAATTAAATGTATACTATACATTTTCATACTGTCCCCCATATCTCTTAATCATTTCCTGATTTTCATCTTTTCAGGGAGTTGCTTAAATCTGGGTGATTTCTTCAGATACAGTTTTATTATTCTTTCTTCAGTCGCTTATTATCTACAAATTAATACATCCATTGACTTTTTCCTCAAGGATTTTATTTTACATCTAGAAAATTTTTATTTCTTAGTTTATAGTTTTCAAATCTTTTTGTTTAATTCTAATGCCTTTTGTTGCAATTCTTCTAATTGCCTTTTTTCTTTAAATATTTCTTACATAGTTGTTTTATATTATATATTTGATAATCTCAATATCTGTAGTCATTTAAGATCAAAATCAGTTACTTGTTTTTCATGCTTGCTTTCTGGTGTCTTTATTGGCCGTTGGCTGTGAAATCATTGTTTGACCCTAATCTTTGTGAATATAGTAGGATTAAATTAAGGAAGCTTTATTCCAGAGAATTTGATTTTACTTCTAACAATATCCAGTGGTCCATTACTGAACTGAAAGCATTTCAGGCCCCTTCAAAATTAATGGATCAGTGTTGGGTCCCAGAGTGAACTTTTCTATTTTTTTTGTTTGTTTGTTTTTGTTTTGTTTTGTTTTTTTGTGGTACGCAGGCCTCTCACTGTTGTGGCCTCTCCCATTGCGGAGCACAGGCTTCAGCTGCGTATGCTCAGCGGCCATGGCTCACGGGCCCAGCTGCTCCGCGGCATGTGGGATCTTCCCGGACTGGGGCACGAACCCGTGTCCCCTGCATCAGCAGGTGGACTCTCAACTACTGTGCCACCAGGGAAGCCCAACTTTTCCATTTTTTAGCTGACTCAAGACTTAGTACCCAAATCCACTTCTGCTATCAGCATTTTCCTCTAAGAAAAACCTAGTCTTACTGGCAAACAATTCTCTGCCACCAGAAAACTTTCTTGGAAGTAAAAGGGGGAGGGGATTGTCTTTGGAGAAGGTTTTTTTTTTTTTTTTAACCATTTAAGAGACAGCAGTGCTCCATTGTGATGTTCTATCCATGGTACCATCTATAGGGTTGTTCAAAGAGCACCTTTTTAACCAAAAGGCTGGAAACTAAGTTTAAGATAATGCCATTACTAATGTCTTCACTACAAATTTAAAATTTATAATTAAGGTCTAGTATTTGAATCATTAACCATTTTACAGAAAGGTAAAAGTCTTTCTGAATGAAATTTGTGGCTTATAGAAATTGACATTTATATTGCTGTGTATGGAAAAAAAATTACTTCTAAAAACAATTATTTAATTCTTCCCCCTTTTCCCATCCCACTGAATGTTTATAGAGGGAATTCATTAAAAGGATATAAATATTTGAGAATGAAGGTGAATAGACAAAGGTGGACTAAATAACATGTCATAAAGACTAATGAAATTTAAAATTATGCAAATAAAACTTTGGGTGAATTTGCATGACAGTTTCTTCATGATGACATATATACATTGTAAATTCAATATTTAAGGGAAACAATAAAATCACCAATCAATTATACTAGATTTGATAAGAATCCCAGAAGGCATGCTGAAGTGTGAGAGGTTAAAACTGACTAAACTGATGAGCTAACATTTTTTTCTTTATATATTTACCTTCAGTAGTTCTTAAATTTTCCTCCCCATTTTTTTTCCTCCTTATAAATTTTCCCAACTAAGGGGTTAGAAAAAAAAATTTAGTGTTGGTGTTCACTCAGGGAAGCAGAACCATTGTGAGTTATCAGGTAAGGGAATCAAACTACACAAATGTATAAACAAGCTAGGGAAGTCTACAGGGGTAGGAGGAAGACCAAGGGGCCACAGCCAGTGAATCTGACAGGCCAATTGGGCCTGCAAAGGAGAAAGTGGTGGAGAAATCTTAGTGAAGTGTATATATATGCAGCAAAGCATCTTGTCATGGACCTGGGCCTTTTACTGGTCAGTAGAAAGAACTGGTCAGTTGAAAGAACTGAAAACAGAGGAGAGGAAAGCAAGTGCAAACTAGAATCTGCCAGCCCTTCTGTGTGTCACCATAGCCAGCCACTAGTTCCTGCAGAGAGCAATGGCTGTTGCTTCACTCTGCCTCCCAGATCTTACAGTTGTACCTTGTTTACCCACATTAACCCAGAACAATACAGGGTAGGAGATTCTAGGAAACGTAGCTCCAGTTTAACAAAACTAATTAAAGAAAATTCCGTGACAATCACTTTCAATTGAAATTGGTAGTTATAGACATTTCTCACTTATCAAAGAATGACAGGAATAAAATTACAAGATATAAAATTTCATTGAAAGCTATATTTTCCTTATTAAATATATATAAGATTTTCCTTATTAACGACGTATATATAACTTTACATATATATTAAAGATATATATATATAAAACATTACACACATATAACTTTACATATTTATTACATATATTGTAATTTTACACACACACATACATCTGACAGAGAAAAAGTGACTATAAAATGTCGTGGGCCTGGGTATAACAGAATCATGAATTATTTAATATTGATATGAAGCTTTTCTATTCACCAGTTGATTTTCCTTTTATTGCACATAGCACAAAGACTTTCTTGATAGATTTATAAAATCTTATTAAAAAATATCCTTCTCTAAAGATAAGTAGTATGTTCCATTAAATGTAAAAACTTTAGAAATTTGATAGAAGGTTTTAATTTAATGTTCTATCAAAAGGCAGTAAGGAATTTCCCAGAAGAGATATATAATGTCAACACGTATTCAGTCATGTTTCTCTGAGCTTTGTTCTTCCCATTCTAATAGGAGAAATTATTTAACTTGTGTTATCTCAGGCTTTTGGAAATATGTGCAGATTTTGTTGCAATATAATCTGATGATATTTAAAACATACTAAATAAATTAGTATTTAAGCAAATTAAGAGAGATAAAGAGATTTGTTTTTAAAGTAAGATAAATATGTTTGCATTTAAATAAGTAAAGATCTGTTCTTCCACATTTTTGACATGTTATCCAAAATTAATATTTGGAAGAATTTACTTATTTAATCAATAAACATGCAACTCCCCTTATGTTATTTCTTCAATACACGTTTTAGTAGCTCTGCATCTCCCTTGGGATAACACACAGAATCTTCAGCATGGGCTTCATATGTTTCATAATGTGATTAAGCTATATTTTCAGGCTTATCCGCACACTTTCTCATAGGCACACTCTCTGCAGTATCTTAAAATATTTGTGTTTCTCTGAATGACTCATACATTTCCTTATTCGCCAGGCTTCACTCATGCTTTAGTAATTAATTCCCATATGCTCTGAGAATTCTGTAAGTGACAATGTGGTCTAGTGGTTTAAACCAAGGAATTTGGTGTCTGCTTGAGACAAGACTCATGCTCTTTTCTGCTACCTTGTGAGGATTTCTTATTCTTTCTCTTGTTCCTTTTTTTAACTTATAAAGTGGAACCACAAATAGTAACGTTATCATGAAACAATGATATAGATTAATCAATAACTACATGTAAAATGCTTAGCAGAGTCTGGCATCTAGTAAATAGTGAATTTTATGTAACATTATTTTTATCATTCTTTTTTCTTTTTTTTAATTGAGGTATACTTGCTATAAAATATTATATGTTACAGGTGTACAATATAGTGATTCACAATTTCCAAAGCTTATACTCCATTTTAGCTATTATAAAATATTGGCTATATTTCCCATGCTGTATAATATATCCTTGTAGCTTATTTTATACATAATAGTTTGTACCTCTTAATCCTCTACTGCTATATTGGCCCTCTCCCCTCCCTTCTCCCCACTGGTAACTACTGGCTTGTTCTCTATATCTGTGAGTCTGCTTCTTTTTTATTATATTCACTAGATTGTTGTATTTTTTAGATTGCACATGTAAGTGATACCACACTGTATTTGTCTTTCTCTGTCTGACTTACTACACTTAGCGCAACGCCCTTCAAGTCTGTCCATGTTGCTGCAAATAGCAAACTTTCATTATTTTATGACTGAGTAATATTCCATTGTGTGTGTGTGTGCGTGTGTACACACACACACACACACACACACACACGTCTTTATCCATCTGTTGATAGATATTTAGGTTGCTTCCATATCTTGGCAATTATAAATAATGCTGCTCTGAACATTGGGGTGCATGTATCTTTTCTAATTAGTGTTTTTGCTTTTTCAAATATACCCAGGAGTGAAATTACTGGGTCATATGTTAGTTCTATTTTTAGTTCTTTGAGAAACCTCCATATTGTTTTCCACAGTGACTGCACCAATTTGCATTCCCACCAACAGTATAGGAGGATTTCCTTTTCTCCACATCCTCACCAACATTTGTTATTTGTGTTCATTTTGATGACAGGCATTCTGACAGGGCTGAGGTGAGATCTCATTATGGTTTTGATTTGCATTTTCCTGATGATTAGCAATGTTGAACATCTTTTCATGTGCCTGATGGCCATCTGTGTGTCTTCTATGGAAAAATATCTATTCAGGTCTTCTGACCATTTTTTGAGTGGTGGCTTTTTTTTGATATTGAGTTGTATGAGCTGTTTATATATGTTGGATATTAATCCCTTATTGGTCATATCATTTGCAAATATTTTCTTCCATTCAGAAAGTTGTCTTTTTGTTTTGTTGATGGTTTCCTTTGCTGTGCAGAAGCTTGTAAGTTTAATTAGGTCCCATTTGTTTATTTTTGTTTTTATTTCTATTGCCTTGGGAGACTGACCTAAAAAAATTGGTACAATTTATGCCTGAGAATGTTTTTTCTATGATCTCTTCTAGGAGTTTTATGGTGTCATGTCTAAGTCTTTAAACCATGTTGAGTTTATTTTTGTGTATGGTGAGAGGGTGTGTTCTAACTTCATTGATTTACATGTGGCTGTCCAACTTTCCCAACACCACTTGCTGAAGAGACTGTCTTTTTCCCATTGTATATTCTTGTCTCCTTTGTTGAAGGTTAATTGACCTTAGGTGTATGGGTTTATTTCTGGGCTCTCTGTTTTGTTCCATTGATCTATATGTCAGTTTTTGTGCCAATACCATGCTATTTTTATTACTGTAGCTTTGCAGTATTGTCTGAAATCTGGGAGGGTTATGCCTCCTGCTTTGTTCTGCCTATGGTTTCCTCTAGGAGTTTTATAGTATTCAGTTTTATATTTAGGTCTTTAATTCATTTTGAGTTTTTTTTATGTATATGGTGTTAGAGAATGTTCTAATCTGATTCTGTTACATGTAGCTGTCCAGTTTTCTCAGCACCATTTATTGAAGAGACTGTCTTTTCTCCATTGTATATTCTTGCCTCCTTTTTCACAGATGAATTGACTATAAGTGTGTGGGTTTATTTCTGGGCTCTCTATCCTGTTCCATTGATCTATGTGTCTGTTTTTGTGCCCGTACCAAACTGCTTTGATTACTGTAACTTTGTAGTATAGTCTGAAGTCAGGGAGCATGATTCCTCCATCTGCATTCTTCTTTCTCAAGATTGTTTTGGCTACTTGGGGTCTTTTTTGTTTCCATACACGTTTTTAAATTATTTTTTTCTAGTTCTGTGAAAAATGCCATTGGTATTTTGATAGAGATTGCATTGCAACTTTAGATTGCCTTTGGTAGTATGGTCAATTTAACAATATTAATTCTTCCAGTCCATGGACATGGTTTATTTTTCCATCTGTTTGTGTTATTTTCAATTTCTTTCATCATTGTCTTATAGTTTTCTTAGTACAGGTCTTTTACCTCCTTAGGTAGGTTTATTCCTAGATTTTTTAATTCTTTTCAATGTGATGGTAAATGAGATTCTTTCCCTAATTTCCCTTTCTGACCTTTCATTGTTAGTGTATAGAAGTGCAACAGATTTCTGTAAATTAATTTTGTATCCTGCAACTTTACCAACTTTATTGATGAGTTCTAATAGTTTTCTGGTGGCATCTTTAGGATTTTCTGTTTATAGTATCCTGTCATCTGCAAATAATGACAGTTTTACTTCTTCCTTCCAATTTGGGTTCTTTTTACTTCTTTTTTTTCTCTGATTTCTTTGGCTAGGACTTCCAATACTATGTTGAATGAGAGTGGTGAGAGTGGGCATCCTTGTCTTGTTCTTAGAGGAAATACTTTTTGCTTTTCACCATTGAGTGTGATGTTTGCTGTGGGTTTGTCATATATGGCCTTTATTATGTTGAGGTATGTTCTCTCTGTGCCTACTTTTGGAGAGTTTTTATGAAAAATTGATTTTGAATTTTGTTAAAAGCTTTTCCTGCATCTATTGAGATGATCATATGGTTTTTATTCTTCAATTTGTTAATGTGGTGTGTCACATTGATTGATTTATCCCACTTGATTATGATGTATGATCCTTTTAATGTATTTTTGGATTCAGTGTGCTAACATTTTCTTGAGAATCTTTGCATCTATGTTCATCAGTGATATTGGCCTATAATTTTATTTTTTTGTGATATCTTTGTCTAGTTTTGGTATCAGGGTGATGGTGGCTTCATAGAATGAGTTCCAAAGTGTTCCTTCCTCTGCAATTTTTGGAATAGTTTGAGAAGGATAGGTGTTAACTTTTCTCCAAATGTTTGGTGGCATTCACCTGTGAGGTCATCTGGTCCTGAACTTTTGTTTGTTGGGAGTGTTTTAATGACTGATTCAAGTACACTACTGGTAATTGGTCTGTTCATATTTTCTATTTCTACCTGGTTCACTCTTGGGAAATTGTACCTATTTAAGAATCTGTCCATTTCTTCTAGGTTGTCCATTTTATTGGCATATGATGAACAGGAGATTTAGCAATGAATAAAATGGAAAAAGTTCTGCCCTTTTGCCCTTGTGAAGCTTGTATTCTAACAGTGGAGATATACAACAAATAACAATATATATTTCTATTAATTGTTTACATGTCTTAAAGTTACTTTTTACATATTCCTATTAATATAATTAGAGAATATTCAGTTCTTAAAGGGTAGGGAAATTTTTATTCTTCTTTCTCCTCAGTATTTTCCATAATATCTGGCCCAAAGTAGCATTCAATAAATAGTTGCTGAATAAACTCATTAATGAATGAATGATAGCTACAGAATCATAGAATTTCTCCAAAATTTTTAATATATAATTCCTGAGTCATTCTTAAGTGTGTATTGGGTGATCTCTCAACTGTATATAAACACATTTATCTTATAATAAGTTCATATATTTGTATGTACATGTTCAGTACATACAAATTCTATATATTTAAGTGTAAATTTTTAAACAAAAACATCAATAATATTAAAATGAGTACTTCTGAATCTCTACATCTATATATATTTCTAAGTTTGTGTGTGAGAGAACATAATGCCAGAAAAATATAAAGCTCTGTGAAATAAAAATATTTCTGACAGAGTTTATATAGGTGGGAAAAGCTAAGGGTTGAAATATACAGAGGTAAATTAGTACATGGTAGCCAGTCATCAATTCTGCTAAGTATTATCTTTTATACTATGCAAATGTGATTTCCCCCTCACTTTATAGTTTAGAAAAATAGTTCACCATTTAATGCTCTAATCCTTACTTTGTTAGAGGGGGATCACAAAATAAATATGCTTATACTAAGAGATTATTTATTATCCTATGTTAGAAAAGAAGACAACAAGGTTAATATAGATTCTCTTGTATGCAAATGGGTGGTTGTACTACATGAAGTTATAATACCACAGTGACTTTCTAAACATTTTTAGCATGTTCGTGACAGGATGAGCTTCTGTTTATCTACCTCTCTTATCAACATTCAATTTGCATTTTGTATCAGGTTGTGTTTTTCTTTTCTATTTACTTCAAGCAAATCTACAGAAGTTAATTCTTTACTACATGCAGTAGGAATGTGAATCTTAGTAAACTGGATGGTAAACAACTTCAGCTTATTGGGAAGACAGGGTATGCTACATATCCTTCTTCTTTCTCTGTCCATGTATCATCAGAATGTCCTGTTTATATAAGTATATTCCCTTACTTTCGGCTCCTCATTCAGTTCAGCAAGTGGGGAACAACAGAAAATGTTCTAACTGAGGGAGAAGAGTGACGCATTGGGATATTTTTCTTTCCTCCTGGGCAAGCCAGCTTCATGGGTGTGACACTTGTGCAGTCACACATGGTCCCACACTGTGAAGGACTGGACATTGATTCAAGGAATAACTTGAGGCAAAGAAAAGACACAATATATTTTTAAGCAAATGCAAGAAGTTCAATATGTCTAAAATGGTTGTTCTCACTAAGTGTGTTTTGGCAGGCTGTTGTGTCTCCAATTTTGTTTCACTGAAAAGAAGGATGAAGCTTATCAGAAATAAGAGTTGTAAATCTGTGTGAGACATCAACCATGCACATACACAAAAAGACAGCATAACCAACAAGGACAAACTTTGCTTCTAGAGAATTGTATAGCTCAATGGAGCATCTCATTGCTAAAAGATGACAAGAGTGACTTGTGTCCTAATAGTGAAAATTTGTATAAAATATTTGAGATATTATACTACATTAGAGATTGAACTGTAATCATGGCTGCTGTTTAATGTTGATTTGAATATGTTTTATACCTTTGAATGTGCTACCAAGAGCTCTTAATTTTGAGTGTGCCACATATACAAAGAAGTAATCAACCTCTGGTCTAGAGTATATTCAGTTATGACTGAAAATAACTGAAATTTATTCCTCAATGTTGGACTCTAGCCAAGATCTAAAGAGTTTTTCTGACTATACTAAGTAGCTTGGAGTCCACCCTGTTGGCATAGAGTAGGCACAGAAAAGGAGAGAGAAATGAATCATTTTATGTTGTGGGAAAAATAACTCTGACATATGAAGAATAAAAAACTTGGAATTTCAGATCTGTGACAGTTTCCATGCCAAATAATGGTATAGTGATGTCAAATTTGTCAGCTAGCCTGAGAAAGAAGGAAAGAAAGAAAGAAAGAGAGAGAGCGAGCGAGAGAGAGAAGGGAGGAGGGAGGGAGGAAGGAAGGAAGGAAGAAAGGAAGCAAGGAATGCACTAACATGAGTATTAGCTGGTGTGAACACAATGTTTTAGAAAGACAAGTCTACTTCAATCTTTATTCTTAACTTGGAGAAATGTGTATTGTGCAGTATTTGAAATTTCTTCCTTTCATTCACAATATATCTCTCCATAAATATATATTTATTTATAAATATGCATATATATAAAATCATTCAAAATATAGCCTGGAAAATGTGTTTCTAAATAAATATTATCAGGAACAGGATCTTACATCCAATAAAGTTCTTCACATCCTAGTTCATCTTCAGTTTTCCCTGAACATGCAATTTTTACTTCATATTTATCATTTTTGAAACCCTTTTCCTCAATGCATGTCTCAGAATGACAGCTTTTCACTTCAAGTAGTTCAACCTTGGTGTTATTTATTTGACAAAATACCTCAGAAACCACTGTTATTCCATTGATTCCTGGTGGATGGATAAAGTCATCATCCTTCCTATCTGTGTCCAGTAAATAGATTCTTATCATAATTGTCACAGGATGTTTGAGCCAGACTAACTCTAAAGGAGTAGAGCTGGTCTCACTCACTTTAATTTGTATGCTTGGGGTTGTTTTGAAAACTAGACACTATATAGTTTCTATAAATTTCAGAACATAACAGTTAAAAAATCATGCTGGTAAAAATAATTTACTATTGCTATGATTTCCTAACTTCTACCCCATTTCTTCTACAAGGTGTTTCCTTTTTCCATAAAAATAACAATAGACAAAGAAATATTCACCATCCATAGGCAGTGTCTGGTTGTATACAGGTTATGTCTGGATCCTATAGGAATTTGTATGCATATGATGTGTTAAGAAAAAAATGTGAAACAAAAGCCCTTTATTTGAAAGAATTAAAGGTATAAATTTTGACAATAGGGAAAATGTATTTGTGGGGAAACATTTATCCACCACAAGGCTTAATTTATTAAGGCAACCATTGGTTTTCTCTACTGGTGTTATCATGATTTAGTCTGGAGACTTTGTCCATAATACCAATGATTATATGCGGTTTATTTTTCTTAAGGGCTACCACTCTAAAAAATAAAAACAAGGAATTAGAAAGGACCTTAAAAAGGAAATTAGAAAAGTCCTTAAAAAGGACTTTTTTTTGGTTATATATCCTTTTTAGACAATATTTTTTTAGTGTTTTAGCAGAGGACACGTGAGTGTTATAATAAATAAATTATGCCTTCTTCCTAGGAACAATTCCTTGAATTAATAATTCCATCTTTTTTGAAAGAGTATGTTAGACATCTGATAAAGAGACCATCACCTTTCTTTTTCAAAATGTGATCAATTTTGATTACCTAATATATGTAAAGTAGGAAAAGGGAAATAAGAAATCTATTTGTAAAGAAGGAAAGGCTTTCTGGTTAGCAGTGGGGGGCAACCAAATTTTTCTCAGCTATGTTCTCCTTTGCAGAACTTTATTAAAGTAAAGAACTGATGTATTTGCCTCTCAAGAGGCAAATAATTGAGACTATTTTAACTACCGTATCCTAGAACTTACATATCTTTATGTTTTCAAGCAGTAAATATATATTGACCTTTTTTTGTTCATCAGATTTGCACATTACATATTGACTTTCTATGATTGCAGATGACAATTAAATTGTTACACTGGTGTCCTTTCTGCATTTCTTCCAGTATACCCAATATTACTATAATACAATTTTTGCTTCAATGTATATTCCATGTTTACATTTTTACGTCTTCCTAAATATTATTCACAACCAGTGTGTGTATTATCTTTATTTTTCCCACATTTTTTGTTGCACTTGAAGTTAAAATTTGCCTTTTTTTCTTTAATTTTCCTTTTACCTATTATTAAATGTTCTAACACCTTCTATTATTATTTCAGCACAATATTTCACAAAAGCATCACATCTGCTAATCAGTTTAGTTTTTCATCTTTGGAGATAGCCCTTTTCATCCTACAGTATGCTATTCCCTTTGTCTCAGGATCAGAGATCCTGCTTCCCTAAATTAAGGATTTTTTTCCTTCTTGGTTTTCTTCTTTGTTTTGGAAGAAAGTAGTCTATGCTAATTTTTCAGGTTTAAAGTATGGTACAATAAGGAAAGAACCCTCCACTTTCATGTATATTGAATTACATGGAAAAAACGTAGACTGGTTGTCCTTTCTGTGTGAGGTATTATTTTCATCTTATTCTCTTGGGTATAACCTAAACCATCAATTTGGAGATCCCCTTTACTTCTCTCCTTTATTGGCTATTTTAATATTAGAGAATATAGGTTTATGAGAAAAGAGAAGGATTTTCATAATATTAAAGGGGTCAATTAATCAAGAAGATATAATAATCCTTAATGTTTCCTAATAGACGTTTCAAAATATAGAAAGTCAAACTTAACAGAAATGAAATAAGAAATAGATAATGAGTACAGTCAGATTTTAATATAAGAGATTTCAATACTCCTCTAGCAATGATGGATAGAACAAAATACACACACACAAACACAAACCACTTAGAGAACAGTTTTAAAAGTTAAACATATGTCTGTCGTTGAGTCCAGTCATTCCACTTCTAGGTATTTATCCAAAAGTGAGGAAAGCGAATGCCCACCTAAAATAAATGTCCATACCAGCTTTATTTGTAAAACCAAAATAGGAAACAGCCCACATGTCCATCAACATGGAAATGGGTAAACAAATTATGGTATGTACATAAAATGAAATAAGGTCATCAATAAAAAGTAATAAACACATAATACTATGGGATGATCATGGAGCTAAAGTGCCTTTTTCTTCATATCATATCAAGGGACCATACTTTCAACACTTATCACTGCTTATGCTGGGCCTGGTCACATGACTGAGATAGTGCTTGACAGGGTTCTCCACTGTAATATTACTCTCTTTTCCTGTTTTTCATACTATCCTCTGGAAAGAAGTCACATGCGCAGCCCCTATTTAGGGAGTGGGTTTATGCTTCACCTCCTCTAAGGCAAAGTGTCTACATAAGTTATTTGGAGTTCTACTGCTTGAAAGATTTGTACTGTCTCCTGCATATAATTGTATTCAATCATTTATATCAGTATGAATTTATAGATATTTACTTTATAATTTGGGTTACTTTTGATTATAATCCAATACTACTTTATTTTGTTGGTGAAATTGTTCCAGCTTTAGCCACTGGGAGTTCTTTCAGTTGCCTTTTGTGTCTTTTTGACATACCACCAACATTGTAGGTTTGTTTGTTTACTGACTGGTTGATTTTTTTTTTTTTGAGCACTTCCTTAATTTTTGAGACCACAAGACATCTGGGATCATCCTGTATTTTCTAGTCCTAGAATATGCCATTTTTCTGGTTCCTCTTATTGGAGAATTTTTTTAAAAATCAAGATCTAGGGGGCTCCTTCAAGATGGTGGAGGGGTAAGATGTCTTGCTCCTTGCTCCCCACAAATACATCAAAACTGCATCTACATGTGGAACAACTCCTACAGAACACCTACTGAACACTGGCAGAGAACCTCAGACTTCCCAAAAGTTAGCAATGATGGATAGAACAAAATACACACACACAAACACAAACCACTTAGAGAACAGTTTTAAAAGTTAAACATATGTCTGTCGTTGAGTCCAGTCATTCCACTTCTAGGTATTTATCCAAAAGTGAGGAAAGCGAATGCCCACCTAAAATAAATGTCCATACCAGCTTTATTTGTAAAACCAAAATAGGAAACAGCCCACATGTCCATCAACATGGAAATGGGTAAACAAATTATGGTATGTACATAAAATGAAATAAGGTCATCAATAAAAAGTAATAAACACATAATACTATGGGATGATCATGGAGCTAAAGTGCCTTTTTCTTCATATCATATCAAGGGACCATACTTTCAACACTTATCACTGCTTATGCTGGGCCTGGTCACATGACTGAGATAGTGCTTGACAGGGTTCTCCACTGTAATATTACTCTCTTTTCCTGTTTTTCATACTATCCTCTGGAAAGAAGTCACATGCGCAGCCCCTATTTAGGGAGTGGGTTTATGCTTCACCTCCTCTAAGGCAAAGTGTCTACATAAGTTATTTGGAGTTCTACTGCTTGAAAGATTTGTACTGTCTCCTGCATATAATTGTATTCAATCATTTATATCAGTATGAATTTATAGATATTTACTTTATAATTTGGGTTACTTTTGATTATAATCCAATACTACTTTATTTTGTTGGTGAAATTGTTCCAGCTTTAGCCACTGGGAGTTCTTTCAGTTGCCTTTTGTGTCTTTTTGACATACCACCAACATTGTAGGTTTGTTTGTTTACTGACTGGTTGATTTTTTTTTTTTTGAGCACTTCCTTAATTTTTGAGACCACAAGACATCTGGGATCATCCTGTATTTTCTAGTCCTAGAATATGCCATTTTTCTGGTTCCTCTTATTGGAGAATTTTTTTAAAAATCAAGATCTAGGGGGCTCCTTCAAGATGGTGGAGGGGTAAGATGTCTTGCTCCTTGCTCCCCACAAATACATCAAAACTGCATCTACATGTGGAACAACTCCTACAGAACACCTACTGAACACTGGCAGAGAACCTCAGACTTCCCAAAAGGCAAGAAATTCCCCCACGTACCTGGGTAGGGTAAAAGAAAAAACAGAGGCAAAAGAATAGGGATGGGACCTGCACCTCAGGGAGGGAGCTGTAAAGGAGGAAAAGTCTCCACACACTAGGAAGCCCCTTCACTGGCAGAGACGGGGTGTGGGCAGAGGGGAAGCTTCTGAGGCACAGAGGAGAGCACAGCAACAGGGGTGCAGAGGGCAAAGTGGAGAGATTCCCTCACAGAGGATCAGTGTTGACCAGCACTCACCAGCCCAGGAGGCTTGTCTGCTCACCAGCCGGGATGGGTTGGGGCTGGGAGCTGAGGCTCGGGCTTCGGAGGTCAGATCCCAGGGAGAGGACTGGGGTTGGCTGCTTGAACACAGCCTGAAGAGGGCTAGTGCGCCACAGCTGGCTGGGAGGGAGTCCAGGTAAAAGCCTGGAACTGCCTAAGAGGCAAGAGACCATTGTTTCGGGGTGCGCGAGGAGAGGGGATTCAGAGCACCGCCTAAACAAGCTCCAGACAGGCGCGAGCTGTGGCTATGAGTGCAGACACCAGAGATGGGCATGAGACGCTAAGGTTGCTGCTGCAGCCACCAAGAAGGCTGTGCGCAAGCACAGGTCACTATCCACACCTCCCCTCCCGGGAGCCTGTGCAGCCCGCCACTGCCAGGGTCCTGTGATCCACGGACAACTTCCCCAGGAGAACACACAGCATGCCTAAGGCTGTTGCAACGTCACACTGGCCTCTGCTGCTACAGGTTTGCCCCGTATTCCGTACCCCTCCCTTCCCCCAGCCTGAGTGAGCCAGAGCCCCCTAATCAGCTGCTCCTTTAACCTCATCCTGTCTGGCCGGGGAACAGACACCCTCAGGCAACCTACATGCAGAGGCAGGGCCAAATCCAAAGCTGAATCCCAGAAGCTGTGAGAACAAAAAAGAGAAAGGGAAATTTCTTTGTGCAGCCTCAGGAGCAGTGGATTAAATCTCCACAGTCAACTTGATGTTCCCTGCATCTGTGGAATACCTGAACAGACAATGAATCATTCAGAAATTGAGGCAGTGGACTTTGGGAGCAAATGTAGACTTGGGGTTTGCTTTCTGCATCTAATTTGTGTCTGGTTTTATGTTTATCTTAGTTTAGTATTTAGAGCTTATTATCATTGGTAGCTTTGTTTATTGATTTGGTTGCTGTCTTCCTTTTCATATATTTTTTTCCTTTTTCTCTTCTTCTGAGTGTGTATGTATATGTTTCTTTGTGTGATTTTGCCATTTGTCCTAGGGTTCTGACTGTCGGTTTTGTTTTTTCTTTTTTTTTTAACATACTTTTTAATCACTTGTTATCATTGGTGGAATTTTTTTTTGGTTTGGTTGCTCTCTTCTTTCTTTCTCTCCTTTTTATTTTATTACTTTTTAATTTTATTATTTTTAATAATTTTTTCCATTTTAATAACTTTATTTTATGTATTTATTTTTTCTTTCTTTTTTTTCTCCTTTTTCTTCTGAGCTGTGTGGCTGACAGGGTTTTGGTGCTCTGGTCGGTTGTCAGGTCTGAGCCTCTGAGGTGGGAGAGCCGAGTTCAGGACATTGGTCCACCAGAGACCTCCTGGCCCCACGTAATATCAAATGGCGAAACCTCTCCCAGAGATCTCCATCTCAATGTTAAGGCCCAGCTCCACTCAATGACCAGCAAGCTACAGTGCTGGACACCCTATGCCAAACAACTAGCAAGACAGGAATACAACCCCACCTGTTAGCAGAGAGACTGCCGAAAATCATAAGAAGATCACAGACACCCCAAAACACACCACCAGATGTGGTCCTGCCCACCAGAAAAATAAGATCCAGCGTCATCCACCAGAACACAGGCACCAGTACCCTCCACCAGGAAGCCTACACAGCTCACTGAACCAACTTTGCCCTCTGGGAGCAGAACCAAAAACAATGGGAACTATGAACCTGCAGCCTGTGAAAAGTAGACCCCAAACACAGTAAGTTAAGCAAAATAAGACAGAGAAGTACACAACAGATGAAGGAGCAGGGTAAAAACCCACCAGACCAAACAAATGAAGAGGAAATAGGCAGTCTACCTGAAAAAGAATTCAGAGTAATGATAGTAAAGATGATCCAGAAAGTTGGATGTAGAATGGAAAAAATACAAGAAACTTTTAACAAGGACCTCGAAGAATTAAAGAGCAAACAAACAATGATGAACAAAACAATAAATGAAATGTAAAATTCTCTAGAAGGAATCAATAGTAGTATAACTGAGGCAGAAGAACAGATAAGTGACCTGGAAGATAAAATAGTGGAAATAACTACCATAGAGCAGAATAAAGTAAAAAGAATGGAAAGAATTGAGGACAATCTCAAAGACCTCTGGGGCAATATTAAACACACCAACATCCAAATTATAGGGGTCCTAGAAGAAGAAGAGAAAAAAAAGGGACTGAGAAAATATTTGAAGAGATTATAGTTGAAATTTTCCATACTATGGTTAAGGAAATAGTCAAGTCCAGGAAGCATAGAGAGGCCCCTACAGGATAAATCCAAGGAGAAACATGCCAAGACACATATTAATCAAACTATCAAAACTTAAATACAGTGAAAAAATATTAAAAGCAGCAAGGGAAAAGCAACAATTAACATACAAGGGAATCCTCATAAGGTTAACAGCTGATCTTTCAGCAGAAACTATACAGGCCAGAAGGGAGTGGCAGGACATAATTAAAGTGATGAAAGGGAAAAACCTACAACCAAGATTACTCTACCCAGCAAGGATCTCATTCAGATTCAATGGAGAAATTAAAACCTTGACAGATAAGCAAAAGCAAAGAGAATTCAGCACCACCAAACTAGCTCTACAACAAATGCTAAAGGAACTTCTCTAGGCAGGAAACACAAGAGAAGGAAAAGACCTACAATAACAAACCCAAAACAATTAAGAAAATGGTAATAGGAACATACATATCAATAACTACCTTAAATATAAATAGATTAAATGCTCCAACCAAAAGACATAGACTGGCTGAATGGATACAAAAACAAGACTCGTATATATGCTATCTACAAGAGACCCACTTCAGACCTAGGGACACATACAGACTGAAAGGGAGGGGATGGAAAAAGATATTCCATGCAAATGGAAATCAAAAGAAAGCTGGAGTAGTAATTCTCATATCAGACAAAATAGACTTTAAAATAAAGACTATTACAAGAGACAAAGAAGGACACTACATAATGATCAAGGGATCAATCCAAGAAGAAGATATAACAGTTGTAAATATTTATACACACAACATAGGAGCACCTCAATACATAAGGCAAATATTAACAGCCATAAAAGGGGAAATCGACAGTAACACATTCATAGTAGGGGACTTTTAACACCCCACTTTCACCAATGGACAGATCATCCAAAATGAAAATAAATAAGGAAACACAAGCTTTAAATGATACATTAAAAAAGATGGACTTAATTGATATTTATAGGACATTCCATCCAAAAACAACAGATTGCACTTTCTTCTCAAGTGCTCATGGAACATTCTCCAGGATAGATCATATCTTGGGTCACAAATCAAGCCTTAGTAAATTTAAGAAAATTGAAAAGGTATCAAGTATATTTCCGACCACAAGGCTATGAGACTAGATGTCAATTACAGGAAAAAATCTGTAAAAAATACAAACACATGGAAGCTAAACAATACACTACTAAATAACCAAGAGATCACTGAAGAAATCAGAGCAAATCAAAACATACCTAGAAAAAAATGACAATGGAAATACAACAACACAAAACCTATGGGATGCAGCAGAAGCAGTTCTAAGAGGGAAGTTTATGGCAATACAATCCTACCTCAAGAAACAAGAAACATCTCAAATAAACAACCTAAACTTACACCTAAAGCAATTAGAGCAAGAAGAACAAAAAAACCCCAAAGGTAGCAGAACGAAAGAATCATAAAGATCACATCAGAAATAAATGAAAAAGAAATGAAGGAAATGATAGCAAAGATCAATAATACTAAAAGCTGGTTCTTTGAGAAGATAAACAAAATTGATAAACTACTAGCCAGCCTCATCAAGAAAAAGAGGGAGAAGACTCAAATCAATAGAGTTAGAAATGAAAAAGGAAAAGTATCAAATGACACTGCAGAAATACAAAGGATCATGAGCGTTACTGCAAGCAACTGTATGCGAATAAAATGGACAACCTGGAAGAAATGGACAAATTCTTAGAAAAGCACAACCTCCTGAGACTGAACCTAAAAGAAATACGAAATATAAGCAGACCAATCACAAGCACTGAAACTGTAACTGTGATTAAAAATCTTCCAACAAACAAAAGCCCAGGACCAGATGGCTTCACAGGCGAATTCTATCAAACATTTAGAGAACAGCTAACACCTATCCTTCTCAAACTCTTCCAAAATATAGCAGAGGGAGGAACACTCCTAAACTCATCCTACAAGGCCACCATCACCCTGATACCAAAACCAGACAAAGATGTCACAAAGAAAGAAAACTACAGGCCAATATCACTGATGAACATAGATGCAAAAATCTTCAACAAAATACTAGCAAACAGAATCCAACAGCACATTAAAAGCATCATACCCCATGATCAAGTGGGGTGTATCCCAGGAATGCAAGGATTCTTCAATATACGCAAATCAATCAATGTGATACACCACATTAACAAACTGAAGGAGAAAAACCATATGATCATCTCAATACACGCAGAAAAAGCTTTTGACAAAGTTCAACACTCATTTATGATAAAAACCCTCCAGAAAGTAGGCATAGAGGGGTCTTACCTCAACATAATAAAGGCCATGTATGACAAACCCACAGCCAACATCATTCTCAGTGGTGAAGAACTGAAAGCATTTCCACTAAAATCAGGAACAAGACAAGGTTGCCCACTCTCACCACTATTATTCAACATAGTTTTGGAAGTTTTAGCCACAGCAATCAAGAAGAAAAAGGAATAAAAGGAATCCAAATCAGAAAAGAAGAAGTAAAACTGTCACTGTTTGCAGATGACATGATACTATACATAAAGAATCCTAAGGATGCTGTCAGAAAACTACTAGAGCTAATCAATGAATTTGGTAAAGTAGCAGGATACAATATTAATACACAGAAATCTCTTGCATTCCTATACACTAATGATGAAAAATCTGAAAGAGAAATTAAGGAAACACTCCCATTTACCATTGCAACAAAAAGAATAAAAGACCTAAGGGGCTTCACTGGTGGCGTGGGGGCTTCCCTGGTGGCGCAGTGGTTGAGAGTCCGCCTGCCGATGCAGGGGACATGGGTTCGTGCCCCGGTCCGGAAAGATCCCATGTGCCACAGAGCGGCTAGGCCTGTGAGCCATGGCCACTGGGCCTGCGTGTCCGGAGCCTGTGCTCCTCAACGGGAGAGGCCAGAACAGTGAGAGGCCCACGTACCACACAAAAAAAAGACCTAGGAATAAACCTACCTAAGGAAACAAAAGACCTCTATGCAGAAAACTATAAGACACTGATGAAAGAAATTAAAGATGATACAAATAGATGGAGAGATATACCATGTCCTTAGATTGGAAGAATCCACATTGTGAAAATGACTGTACTACCCAAAGCATCCTACAAATTCAATGCAATCCCTCTCAAACTACCAATGGCATTTTCACACAACTAGAACAAAAAAATTTCACAATTTGTATGGAAACACAAAAGACCCCCAAATAGCCAAAGCAATCTTGAGAAACAAAAACAGAGCTGGAGGAGTCAGACTCCCTGACTTCACACTATACTACAAAGCTACAGTAATCAAGAGAGTATGGTAGTGGCACAAAAACAGAAATATAGATCAATGGAACAGGATAGAAAGCCCAGAGATAAACCCACACACATATGTCACCTTATCTTTGATAAAGGAGGGGAGGCAAGAATATACAATGGAGAAAAGACATCCTCTTCAGTAAGTGGTGCTGGGAAAACTGGACAACTACATGTAAAAGAATGAAATTAGAACACTCACTAACAACATACACAAAAATAAACTCGAAATGGATTAAAGACCTAAATGTATGGCCAGACACTATAAAACTTTTAGAGGAAAACATAGGCAGAACTCTCCTTGACAAAAATCACAGCAAGATCCTTTTTCACCAACCTCCTAGAGAAATGGAAATAAAAATAAACAAATGGGAACTAATGAAACTTAAAAGCTTTTGCACAGCAAAGGAAAACATAAGATGAAAAGACAACCCTCAGAATGGGAGAAAATATTTGCAAACGAAGCAACTGACAAAGGATTAATCTCCAAAATATACAAGCAGCTTATGCAGTTCATTATCAAAAAAACAAACAATCCAATCAAAAAATGGGCAGAAGACCTAAATAGACATTTCTCCAAAGAAGATATACAGATTGGCAAGAAACACATGAAAGGATGCTCAACATCACTAATCATTAGAGAAATGCAAATCAAAACTACAATGAGGTATCACCTCACACCGGTCAGAATGGCCATCATCAAAAAAATCTACAAACAATAAATGTTGGGGAGGGTGTGGGGAAAAGGGAACCCTGTTGCACTGTTGGTGGGAATGTAAATTGATACAGCCACTATGGAGAACAGTATAGAGGTTCCTCAAAAAACTAAAAATAGAAGTACCATATGACCCAGCAATCCCACTACTCGGCATATACCCTGAGAACACCATTATTCAAAAAGAGTCATGTACCACAATGTTCATTGCAGCTCTATTTACAATAGCCAGGACATGGAAGCAACCTAAGTGTCCATCGACAAATGAATGGATAAAGAACATGTGGCACATATATACAATGGAATATTACTCAGCCATAAAAAGAAACGAAATTGAGTTATTTGTAGTGAGGTGGATAGACCTAGAGACTGTCATACATAGTGAAGTAAGTCACAAAGAGAAAAACTAATACCATATGCTAATAGATATATATGAATCTAAAAAAAAAAATAATGGTTCTGAAGAACCTAGGGGCAGGACAGGAGTAAAGATGCAGACATAGAGAATGGATTTGAGGACAAGGGCAGGGGGAAGGGTAAGCTGGGACGAAGTGAGAGATTGGCATGGACATATATACACTACCAGATGTAAAATACATAGCTAGTGGGAAGCAGCCACATAACACAGGGAGATCAGTTTGGTGCTTTGTGACCACCTAGAGGGGTGGGATAGGGAGGGCGGGAGGGAGACGCAAGAGAGAGGAGATATGGGGATATATGTATAGCTTATTCACTTTGTTATAAAGCAGAAAATAACACACCACAGTTATATTCCAATAAAGGTGTTAAAAAAATTTAAAATAAAAAAATAACCGTATGAGAACACTCAAAATTAAATAAATAATATTGGAATGATACTGTTAAGTAACTAAAAAAAAAAAACCCAACATCTAGGCATTAAGTATGATCATTGTTACAGGGGTGTTGTTGCCTCTAGGGCCTCTCAGCTGACAAAGGAAAGACATATATGTTTGAATAATATAAGTATTCTGTAAATGTCAATGGGTCAAGTTAATGATTCATGCTGTTTAAACCTTCTTTATCCTTCCTAAATTTGTATAGTTCTGTCCATTATTGCTAAAGGAGTATTGAAACCTCCTATATTGAAACTGACTGTAGTTAATGGACTTGTCTATTTCTTTAGTTTTCATGAATTTTGATTTCATATAGTTAGAACCTCTTCTGTTAGGAAGATAAACATTAAGGATAATTCCATCTTATTGATAACATCATGAAGGTCATCCTATTTTTTCCTGATAGAAAACCTATATTCTCTAAAATTAATATAGCCAGTACAAACTTTCTTTTGAACAGAGCTAGCATAAAATTTTCTTTCATCCTTTAAATTTTTAACCTATTTGTGTCTTAGTATTTAAAGTAAGCCCCCTATAGTTTGGTCTTACTCTTTTATCCAATCTTAAAATCTTTTCCTTTTGTTTGGGGTGTTTAAAACTATTTATATTTAATATGATTTTTGCTATGATGCATTCAAATCTATCATTTTTCTATTTGGTTTATATTTGTCCTCTCTGTTCTTTGTTCCCTTTTCCATCTTTTATTCTGCCGCTTTCTGTATTGAGTACTTTTTAAGGTTTTATTTCATCCCCTTCACAGGTTTAATGGCTATACTGTATTTTTTTAGTTTTTTTATGATTTATAGAATATATAATTAACTTATCTCATTTGACTTTCAAGTAATATCATAGCATTTCACATAGGGAATAAGCACTTTACAACTGTTCACTCACTTCTCTTCCAGCCAGTGTGATTTTGTTGCCACACATGTTATTGATCCAGTTTTGAAATTATCTGTGATAAAAGTTAAGGTTTTATTCTCCAATATATATATTAGAAAATTGTTACTGTTTTGCCTTTAAATGTTAGTTATCCTTAAAAAGAGATTTTAAACACATGTATTGACATTCTCTCCCTGTTTATCATTTCTGGCACTCTATTTCTTTGTTGAGGTCCATATTTCCATCGGGTGTCTTTTTTCTTCTTTAACTTATCTTGGCATGGTGCTGCTCTGCTGGTAGTGATTTTTTTAGCTATTTTATTTCTAAAATAATCTATATTTTGCCTTTTTTTTAAGATATTTTCCCTGAAAATACAATTCTAAGTTGACAGATTTTTTTTATTTTCAGCACTTTATTGATGTTTCTGGTCTGCCTTCCAGCTTTTGTTGTTTCAAACAGAAGTCAGCTGTCATCTTTATCTCTGTTATTCTGTGTAAAATGTTTGTTTTACTTTGAATTCCTTTAAGATTTTATCTCTGCATTTAAGCAATTTGCTTACAATATTCCTTTTTATAGTCTTCATCATGTTTCTTCTACTTGAGGTTGGTTGAGCTACTTCAATCTATAAATTTATTATTTGCAACAAATTTGGAAATTGTAGTTACTTTTTCTTTCAATATTTTTTTCTGTGCCTGTCCTTCTCTGGGATCGACAATTACAGCTATATTAGGGTACATCAAGATATCTTATTATTTCCTAATGCTCTGACAATTTTTTAGTCTTTTCTTCTCTCTTTCATTTTAGATTATATTTATTGTTATGTCCTCAGTTTTACTAATCTTGCACAGTGTTTCTTCTGTTGTGTATCATATCCATTGAATTTTTTATCTCCATTATAATTTTATTGCTATCTTTTTAATATCTGCCATAGAATACATTATACCCATTTTAATTGTCATTCATTTATTTTATTTCTTTACAACTATCTTAATAGTCTCATCTACTAATTTTATCATCTGTATCATTTCCTCATTGGTTTTGACTGACTGATATTCCTCCTTTCATCAGTTCTATTTTTGTGCTTCTATACATTCCTGGTATTCTTTGCTTAGATGCTAGATATTATGAAATTACTTTGTTGGTATCTGTTTATCTTCTTATTACTGTAACTGTTAATGGGCTTTGCTCTGGCATGCAGTTAATTGTTAACAATGTTATTTTTTAAAGGCTTGTTCTAAATTGTTAGGTGGTACCAGAGCAACCTCTAGTCTACTACTTTGGGTCAAAGACTACTTTGACCCTACAACTGAGACCGCATACTTCCAAATACTCTTCCCAGTAGCCCATGTATTATGAGGTTTCTTTACTTTGGCAGCTGAAGTGAGCTATAACCAGTCCTGTGTAAGCTGCGTATATTGTTTGCTTTGTTCCATTTCTGTCATTCCTTTTCTAACTTCAAATAGTTGTCTCACATACATGTATTTATCTGTATTTAGGTGATAGCTTAAGTTGAATTCTCTGAGGATTTCTGAGGCCATCACTCTGAGCTGCGTACTTTTTTCAAGTACGCTGCCCTGTGAATTCTAGCCACTTTGGTCTTCCTAAATCCTCAACTCTGTCTTCTTAATTTAGGAGGCCCAGCAAGTTCTGGGCTTTTTCTCATTTCATCATTACCTGGAAACTGTCTACAGATTATAAGCTGAGGCAAATGTTGGGCTCATCGGGTTTGTTTCCCCTCCTCTCAGAGATCAGTGCCCTTCACTACTTGATATTCAGTGTCTGAACAACCATTGTTTATATATTGTTTTTATTTATTTAAGAGAGTAGTATGAAATCTGATCTCCTTTGCCCCAACTTGTCTAGGTGTGAAAGTACACATTCTTTTGTTTTGTTTTGATAATATGAGAAATTAGCCTGTTGTGTCAAGCTAGTAAAATTTTGAAATATCTTTATTATAACAGCTAATACTAACTGAACTTAAACATAATACCTAATCTATATGACAGGAAGTTCTTAGAATATGTCTTGTCATATATGAACCATCATTAGGTCTCAATGACATCTAATTCAGCAGCCATGCCTTAAATAATTTGTATATTTTTGAAACGTTTGTTTAGAACATTTGCTTAAATATTTATTCTTTTATTCTCTCTTGAGTGAAATTGAACTAACATCTATTAAAGGAAAACGTTGGAACTCTCTTGATTTCCTATATCCAAACAGACTTAATTTCCAATTCCCAGAACTCTGCTCTCTTGGTTATAAATGTTATCAGATCAAGATGATTCCATAATATTACAAAACAAAATTTCAATTGAGAGTCCAAATTAACTGTTTGGTTGACAGAACAAGAATAAAGGCATTTTTAAAGGGACAAGGATTATACAATAATGTATTATTATACTATAATAGTATACATAATATAAAAACATAATATGTTATTAATAGATACAGCAGAAAGTTAAAGAGATTTTCTATCATCTTTCCTGGATGGAAAGATTTGAGGAAAATTTTATGTATTTTTTTACACCTGCTAAATTTTGAACATTATTTTCCTCTATTATAAAGTTTGTTACTTTAAAGCAATTGCATATACAAGTGTATGGACTGGATTTTTACTGCGACCATGTGTTCAGCAGAATTTTTGGATAAAAATAAAATGGAGTCAGTATACTTACTGCATGCATATTTCCCCTACATCCACTTTTGAAAACTCAGCCCATTGGTCATGTAACAGTTCAAGGGGCATCAAAAGCAGCTTCAAGTCCAGAACTGTTGATTTTGAAAAGTAAAAAGGAATGAGGAGAATCAAAGGTACTAAGCTAGCCAGAACAACAGATGGTTATAAGGAAACAGACGCAAAAGACTTGCTTCCTCATCTGATTTTCACCCAAGACTTTAGAACAAGAAACTGGGTTATATTGCAAGATTCATGCTAAAAATAGGTCCTGCATGAGAATTTCCATTGCTGGTATATTACTAGAGAAACTAGCTTTGGCAGCACTGGGGAAAGAAGAGACTCCGTGTTTCCTCAGGGCCTATATAGCGGGATTGCTTTTCTCTATAGTCTGTTGAGCAGCCAACATGACTCCAATGAATTCTGGACTTACTCCCTGAAAGAATGCCAAGCATGTTAAATGAGCTTCACATTGGGAGCATCTAAGATCGAGTGATCATAACATCATTAGATTTAAAATGCTCATGAGGCCAAGTTCTAAAGGAAACAACAGAAAATCATCAGACTTTTAAAAATGCCAGCTGTGAGAGAGGACAAAGTGATTTAAAGAATGCTTATAAGAAGCATGATGTATGCAGGATTCATCACAAGAGAAAACAAAATAGGAAAAAACTTATCAAGCAACTAACAGGGAAAGAAGAAAGAATATGATTTAATGTATTTTATTAAAATCTATCTGTATTAAAAAAAAAAAAAGGTCCAGTGAGGTTTTAGGGACCACATAAAAATTAGAGAGGTGTTGAAATCTACAAAGAATAACAAGGAAGTTGGGTAAGCAGCTGTCTCATTGAAGTCAAAAAGATTAGCTAATATCCTCCAGTTAAGAACTTAAAAGTGTGGCTTAAACTCTATTACTTCTTTTCTGATTGGGTTTTAGGGAAATGTGTTTTTGTGGATAAAGTCTGATCTGGATCAGCCCAGGTGGTGGCCCATTTCCTATAACTTAAGAATGATTGGATTAACCTCATTTCCTACAACCCCCAAAAGGACAAATCTCATGAGACTCAGTTGTAAGCCTCCTTTTAAAAATGTTAACATAACTTTTAGTTCCACCTCTCTTCATCTGTAATTAAGATGAATAGATTCATATTTAGATAGTTTTTCCTCGTTGCTAAAGGAAATCAGTTTTCTAAAGTAAAGCAAAAGGTGTTTTGATGAAGTTGAAGTGCAAACGAATCAACTGTTTTTTTAAGTATATGTAAAGACCTAAAAGAATAAATCTTTGCTGGGGAAAAGCAGTGGAGGCTATCAGCCAAACAAACCACAAACAAACAAAAAACAAAACTTAAAAAACAAGAACATGTATCCAAGGCCTATTTGGTCCCTGAGTGATTAAAGGAAGACACATGAAGGTGGTGGTTGGGTGTGGCGGTGGGGCGTGCTTATTGGAAGAAAGGAGTTCAGGAAAGAACATAAGGAAGAGAATTCTTATTTATCTCACTCTCTCCTAGTAAAATCATTTGCTGTTTCCCTCTGTAGATGCTAAAGAAATGGGGAGGTGGTATGGAGATTTAGAGCTTTGCTATTCAAATGTAGTCTGAGAACTAGCAGCATGGATATCACTTGAGAGGTTGATAGAAACAGAGAATTCATGCCATATTCTAGACCTACCAAGTCATAAAATCAGTAAGCTCCCTTAGTAACTTGTGGGCATATTTAAGTTAGAGAAGCACTAATTTCAAGCATAGGCTCTGCTGTCAGAAAACCTTGGGTTTGAATTCCTGTTCTACAACTTATTATGTAACCTTGGATGAGGTATATAACTTTTCTGATCATTTGTTTCTGCAAGAAAAATGGGGATAATAATAGCACCTAACTCACGAATGTGTTAGTTTAAATGAAATATGTGAAAATTACCACAATGCCTGGCATATCAAACAAACTCTATACAAGCTGGGTAGCAGGACAACTGACGTGGATGAAATGATCAGAACAAGGTTAGAAAATATATAAGAGATGAAATTCACTCTTTGCTTTGCTGTGTTACATTTACTGATCTTATATCTGGTGTTGACATGAACCCTTCAGTGGTAACTAGTTCATGCTATGTTCAGGCTCTGGCTATAAAGCAAGAGTAATTCATTTAAAACAAAAGTAATATTTGGCCATTCGATCATCCAAGTCAGATCAGCTGCTCAATATAATGAAATAATTGGGCAGATATTGGTCATTAAAATAACAGAAAAAATTAACAATAAAGAGAGCTGATGATGTCAACAGCTTGCTTAAATGAAAAAGTTGAGTAAAAAGGTAGAAAGTAATAGCATGGTTGTTAGGGAGCCTGTCTAAAAGCAATAAAGGCTGTTGCTATTCTGAATCTCTGAGGTACCTGTAATATTATATCTCCAACTACTTCACTCTTTGCATTTGCAAATTCTATAACATAATTTTGGTACTTCCTTTGAAAGTATAGGAGAAAACTCTGTTTCATTGGTCCATAGCTTTAAGATTATTCGATTACTGTAGGTTCCAGCCAAAGTTACAGTTGCTACTGAATCTTGGCCAGTCCTTGCTAGCCATAGAAAGTTTTAGAGGGCAGCATATACCTGCATTTATATATCCATGCCCAAAGAACCATCTTCATCAAAGTAGGTAATCCCCTTTAACTGACTTTGAAGCTTGGAGGGTTGTAATACAGAGAGATAACTGGTGATATTTCTCTGACTTAAAGGAAATGAAACCATGCTGGTGGTCAGCTTGTCAACAGATATTATAGCAAGGTATAACTAAATCTCTTGGGTCTCCATTTTCTTCATTTGGAAAATGAAGGTTGATAATTTCACCACAGAGAATTTTTATGGGTCTAAAATAAATGAAATGTAAAACTACCTAAGTGTTTATTAAGGTAGGAATCCAATAAGTGTTAGTTTTCCTCCACTCTCAGCAAAACAGATTGTTTCATATAGATATGCTATATAATATACACTGTATTTTAAACTGGAAATATTGAGCAAAATATACAGTGCAAGTTTTATGACATACCCATGTAAGACAGGTAGCACTTTAACACATCTGTTTCTGCTTTAATTCCTAAATACCCATGTTATTCCATCTCATAAATGAACACTGATGACCAAAAACCTTCTGGCACAATTTGTAAACTAAATTAACAAATTAATTTACTAATTTTAAACTGAATTTCAGAAAAAATCCCTTAGGTTTCTCCTATCCATGGATGATGATGTGAGTCATTGACAGAACTACTAACCTCTTTCTGCCTATTCTAGCTAGGCAGAGTTTTGGGCTGTCTTCAAAAATTAGAGTGCTTAAGAGCAAATAGAAAATTCAGGGAGACTTATTTCACACAAAGATGGTGAACATATAGAATAAATTGCTAACTTAGACCAGCAGAGCAGATAATATAATTTAGTTTAGCAGTAAAATATTTATTTCTAAAGGGAGGTGAAGATGGCAGTAAGGGACTAGAGAGAATTGATGCCAGTGGGTTGGAGGATGTCAGATAAACCCAGATGAAAAAGGTTCTTTAATGCTCACATGGCCTCTCCCCCACCTCTGGCTTGGTATTCTTTATGTCCTTAGGATCTTTTAATTTTGTGGAAACGAATATAACTGAGACTAGCTTAGCAAAAATTGCTGCTATATACCATAATGCACGCTATAAACCATGAGGGGATCTTAAAGTGCATAATCGGGCTGCATATGGCACTGTTAATTTCTATTACTGACTCTAAAACCATGAGGGAGTTAGTGCTTGCCTCACTGCCTCACTGTTCTACAAGAATGATTTTTGATAGTTTCCCTTTGCACAGCTTTTCTGCAAAGTGTTTGTCTTTTAGAAAGGCCAAAAGGAACTTATCGGCTTTTTTAAAAATCTGTGCAAAACTGCCAAGCTGCTCTGGGCCCTGTCCCCTGCAGTCCCCAGTTTGCTAGTCTTCTTTAAGAAGGTACAGGTATCTGTTCACTCAGAAAGAAATAAGCCTTCTTCTGGGCTTTGGGTATTTATGAAAACACCAACTATCTCCTTCACACCAAATGTAGAGCATAATATGAAATTCTATCCTTGAAGATTCTTTTGAGGATGGCAAAGTTAAATAAGAAGGTAAATATTAGAAAAAAAAAAATATATATATATACACACATACAAAAACAAATTTTGCTGTGTTATGCCATATGATTCTGTATTCTTTAATGGAACTTTGATTGAAATTATGTCTGTCATCTGGTTTCACCCAATAATTTATAAATTTTTAAATTCTGTTTTTACTTTTGGGTTTCTGTGGGTTTGAAACCTCCAAATGCTTGTCAGATTCAAGAAACCAACCTTCTAGCCAACCTCTCAAATGAATCATTGACAGCACATAGACTTTGGAATCGGTAAACCTGGCTTAGGTTCTTAAAGATATCACATAATAAGTATATGATATAGAGTCCCCCTAATCTTTCCATATCTTTGTTCTACTATCTAAAATATCTAATTATGGGTTAAAGGGGATTAAACAAAATAATGATTGTATAGTGCTTAGCATAAGGCAAAATGTGCAGTAAATCCACAATGATTTTGACTGTGTCTACTTTTGCATTTTTCTTTCACAAGAAAGTGACTGTCACTTCCAAGCAGGTTTAGGAAACCTACAAAAGTTGGTTTGCCTCCAAACCAGTCAGTATTTTAAGACTGAATCTCCTTATATTGTAGGCTCAGTAGAGCTAAAGTATTTTCAGTGCGGCTTCATTAATTACCAACACAATATCAGTACTTAAGTATCTCAGTCTTTGTGATTTAATCTTTTATGATATATGATTAGATGATACTAGTTAAGATTATTAGTACAACTTTTTAAGTTATTCTGTTTTCCCATAAAATAATGGTGCATAGATTTATAATATGCCTCTTTTCTCTCAGTTTTTCATTCTTAAATTCAAATGGTTATATTAAGAAACCACTGCTCTTCCTCACATTGCTTACAGAAGTACAAATGTATAGTCATAGCGGTGATATGCCTCACTAATGAAAATGACAATGTAGATCTCTATTTGTCCACCTGGAAAGTTCAGATATTTTAATGTAAAAAATAAGCGTTAAGATAATGCTCACAGTAGAATCATGTTAAGGGCACATAGATACATAGATTGATATCTTTAGCTGGCTAGCTAGTTAACTAGCTGTGTTCTTATGTATAAATGGAAGGTTAATGAGTGTACGTGGGGTTGGTGTAGTTGTTGGGGGAGGGGAGTAGCATTAACCAATAAGCTTAATTTATGATACACATACAGGGGTGAAAGATAAGACATTGGGTCTTTGGAGGTGGAGTTAGGGTGTTGTAACTTAAGCACACACCCCCTGCCCTTCCCCTACACATACATAGTGCTGTAAGGCCATCAGAGAGCATGCAGACATTGATGAAAGGACAGAGGAGGGGAAAAAATAAATACATAAATGACTGCAGTTTCTGAACTTGTAGTTGACTAGTATGATAAAGGCTAGGAAGCAAGCAACAAGGACACCTGGGGCCTTATGCATTGCTTGGCTAGAATGTCAACTCCAGACTGCTTACAGACAACTAGCACATCACTGTGAGCCTCCGCATGCTACTAGTGCGAGCAAACACAGAGCAACTCACCTGGTGTATGTGGGGGCGAAGCCCTCTCAAAAGGAGGCTCAGGTAGCAAAAGGGGCAATTCTACCTCTGTCACCCAGGATTCGAGACAAGTGTGAGTTCCTCGGAGGCTGGGAATTTTCAGTAACAAACCTGTCTGTTAAAGGTCCATAGGACTGTTGGGTACACCTGGCCACTGGCTCAAGAATGAAAATTGGTTTTGCCCAAAAAGGCAAAGATCACCTCTAACAGGAAGATAATTCGCAGGTCTGAAAATCACATCTACCTCAAGTTTGAGTCTGGCAGTTCTCAACTCAGAAGGCGAGTAAGTAGGGAAGCCGAAGAGAGCAGTTAGGAAATGGCCTTCCTGACAGGTGTCCCTGCTCTTGTGGAGCAAAACTTTGTTTATGGATAAGAGTTTAGGGTATGCAAAACCAAGGGAGCTGAAGAGTGTCAATTATTAAGATTTTGAACGTGAAAGAGATGTTAGAGGAGTTATATTTTAAGAATTTACTATGTGTTAGGCAAAATTCGAATTCCCTTGTATGTATCTATACATGTAATCCTTATACCACCCTACAAAGTAGTTATGACCATGATTCCCATTTTATAAATAATGGCCAACTATGGTGAGGTAAGGTGATTTGTCCAAGGTCACATAAACAGAGTTAGGAATAAGATTCAAAGTGTAGATCTTCACTGAACTTTATTGAACAACAAAATGAAAAGAAAAGAGAAGACTGGTACTTAGTTAATGTTTTAAACGTTTTAAATGCATGTGTTCAACTTACCTATAATAAGCAAACCTATCATTTATTTGTCATAATTTTTCTTTGATTGTCCCATTGTATTTAAGAATATTTAAGGTAAATTTAGTGTTAATGTATTTCAGAGGTTAAGTGTACACACAGTATTTCCACTTACAAAATGGTAAGCAGATTCTTTTAGAAACATATTCTTCAAACAGAGAGGATGTAGTGGATGTAGCTCTATAAATTGACCAATGTTCAAAATATTTTTCTCAGCCTGCTACTTAAATTGTACCCCTACCTTGTCCTTCACGATGTCTAGATTGGGTTTTACCAGAACCACAGTCCAGCTCTGCCTTCCCCCAAGATTGGGTGTAGAATGACGAGTCCAGAAGTGTTGTCTCTCACTGTGTGCCTTTAAGCCATTACAGTGCACTCACAGCCCAAGAAAACCCCGAGGTTCCTGTCTCATCTTCTCAAGAAAGTCCTACAAACTTTACCTTTCAACTTATCACTTCACTCAGGAGCATCCCATGATTTGAGGAACATGGCTTTGCATTTTGGCTTTTCCTTTTCAAGGTCTCCTTAGGAGACCTAGTTTCATTCTTTCTAAACCCGAACCATAATATCACCTTGCCAGGAGCTTCTCTTACATTCAGATCAATCTTTCCATCGTAATACCTGCAATATAATCTCTGCACATGGAATTTCCCAGTGTTCCCAAATACTCCATATTTTCCTCCCTCCCTCCCTCCTCCTTTCCCTCCCTCCTTCTTTCCTTCCTTCCTTCCTTCCTTCCTTCCTTCCTTCCTTCATCTCCCTCTCTCCCTTTCTCCTCTTCCCTCTCTCTTTCATTAACATATAACATTCTTTGTTACAGTTACCAATTCTTCTGCTAAGAATTTCTTACCATACTTCTCTGCCTAGAAAACTTACATACATTTTTGTATCTCAGTTGATCTCTGAAGCTGATTTCAATCTCTTCAATATTTTCATTTCCAAATAATAATTACATTACACATCTTTGGTATGTCCTACCTCCATTACATAAATTCCCCTTGCTCTTAATCTATGGAAAGTGAGATTTCATATCTTATGCATTTTCATATTCAACAAACTGGCTAGAAAAGTATGTGATACATAGTAACTATTTAATTTCTTTCTTAATGAATAAATGAATGTCAGTCACGAAGAATTATGATTATTGTCATCACCCAAAATTCTGGCCCAAACATAATACCTTTTTGTATCCAAATAACACGAATCTCTATTCTCAATTTTATTGACTTAAATATTCACATCACATAACTCCAGAGAAGGACTCATATTTACAATCCAAAGTATTCAGAGTGCATTGATATATGCTTAAGGATACACAAAAATGAGAATGTGACCTGAAAAATGAAAACAGAATACTCCCCACCAAGTGTCCATTATGCAAGACATTATGAATGAGAACTCTAGAGGAGTAACATATTTCCTATATAAATGATAAAGTATTATGGTTGACTCTGATCCCCAAATGAGATATATGGAGTTTACTATTGAAAATTATAACTTTTAATTTCACAATTATATGTGTAGCAGTTATGTTATGAAAGTCATATGGTCCCTTTGTACACATAACACTTGAAGAGTAATTTATATTTTTGAGTGTTTTTCATAGATGGTTCTTAAATAAGATGGTCTTTCTGAGGAAGATAAACAGAAACCAACTACCATCCTAATCACCATAATAACGAGTACAGAATTCATGCTGGCCAGAGTTTTTAACAGCACCCCGAAGTCCATAGGTTGCTGAAATGTTTGCTTCTGACAGGAACGGAAGCATATTTAATCACTACACTCAATAATTTATTAGGGCCATATGATCTTCACCATTATGCATGTGGAAAAAGCAAAAGGCACTGACAAGATGGAGAGCTAGCTTAGGCATCTGGCTCCCTTCCTGGAAGTAGAAACTAGAGAAGCTGTAAATGCAAGCATGAAGCATGCATTTGAGAAAGGGACACAAAAAATAAAAAGCCACTGGGAAGATCAATGACTGTTAGGAGGTGATATTGATGGCGCTCTGGTTGTAAGACAGGCAGAGAATGTCGTAGTCTGCTCACGTTGCCATAGCAGCATACCATAGACTGGGTAGTTTAAATAACAGACATTTATTTCTCCCAGTTCCAAAGGCCAGGAAGTCCAATATCAAGGTGCCAGTCAATTCAGTTTCTGGTGAGAGTCTCTTCCGGGTTTCCAGACAGCTGCCTTTGAGGCTGTGTATTCACATGACCTCCTTTGCATGTGCAAAGAGAGAAAGACATCAAGCTCTCTGGACTCTCTTTTTATAAGGAAACTAATCAAATCAGATCTGGGCCCCACCTTTATGACCTTATTTAACCTTAATTACTTTGGTCAAGGCCCTAACTTTAAATATATTGTCACATCTGTAGGTAGGGCTTCAACATTTAAATTTTGTTCAATTGGGAGATACAAAAATTCACTCTATAACAGGGAAAAACCTCTAAATTCTTTTCTTGTATCTCCCCTTATTGGCTTGGAAAAATTGAAGCTGGATTTTAGTTGGATTTGAGTCACTTGCAGTTGAGATAAAAATACCTTAACTGATCCATTGAATAATTCTGATTCTTGTAAATTCAAATTATTACACTTACCCTGAATCCCGTCTCTTTGATCATTTCACCCTCTTCTGCCCTATGCATTAAACAGTTACATATCCTAAAAAGGTGTAAAAGGTTTTTTATAGAGAATGTATAGCAAATCATATCTACAAAAAGTTACATGAGAATATGACACTCAAAGCCTCACTATGTGTTTTTTTTCTCTTTAGCAATATTCATGCTTTAGTTTTAAATTAATCAAATGTTTCTTCTAACATCCCCTGTGAATACAAAAGTACTGAAAAAAGAGAAAGAAAAAGTACACGATAATGTCTTTCTATGAGACAAATTTATTAGTTAAATTGCTTAGCTTACGTATACTCTTTCTGGTGTACCACCCAAGAAAAGTAAAATGTCTCTGAGCATCAGAGGTCTATCTTAAGTCCATTTCCTCCTTGAGCCAATCTGCTATTTAAATTCCTTCTGCTTTCTCCATTTATCTTTCAGAGTATGATATTTTTTCCTGTCATGTTGCTATTTGTTGTTCATAAATTCCAAGGCATAACCAGTGCATGCCCATCACAATGTTTTTATGAGAACAGGGGTTTAGTGCCAGTGCAAAGATTTATGACACCATATACTTTTTAACTTACTATTAGTCATACAGGCATTTTAATGTAGAGATTAATTTTTAATAACTCTTCTGTTTGCATCTCTGGACTTATTGAAACATGGTGGTGGTGGTGATCATGATATCTTTTTATAGTCAAAGGAACTTTAAATAAGGCTTTCTCATAAGACTACACATTTCTTATATTCACTGAGCTGAAAAATGCTTTGTTGTTTGAAAATGATCAGAGTGGACATATTATGTGAATGATCAAAACTCTACTTAATTTTGAAGAGGCTGTGTAATATATTCATTTGACAATGGGAAGAAAGAAACTCATTCTGTCTTTTTTTGTACTTAAAAACATATGCAAAAAAATTGCAAAAGACTACAGCTTAGTAAGACCCAATTTATTTAAGAATGTGAAGATACCGTGGTGTACCTTCTTTCATTATACTCACTCAATCAAAAACTAACTCCTATCGTTTTTGAAAGTTACAATAATAATATGTGGGTAAATAAAACAATCAAGACCCTACTAGCAATGTATTATTAAATTTACTTCTCAGTGGAATTCAAAAAGGAAAAGTTCTATTTAAATGGAGAAATAAATATGAAGCAATTAGAAACCAGTGTGTACACACACACACACAATTGTCATGAACACTTTTTAAAAAGCTCTGAATGTCTAAATATCTAACAACTGAGATTGATTAATGGTGCATTCATGGAATGACATACTATGTAGTTATTCCAATATAGACCAAAGGATAATATTAATGACACAAAAAAGTCCTAATATTTTAAGTTAAAAAGGATCCATGAGTAAAAAAACTATACTTGAAAGGAATAATGTATATACATGTGTGCAGAAAATGCTATCATAATCAATTATAGTATATTCATAATTCATCACTTGGTGATGTGATTGCAAATGTTTTTATTTCACTTTTACTTATCCATATTTTCCATATGAATATTGGATAAATTATCTTAAAAGATATATACTTATAGACATCTTGACGGATATACAAGTAAGATACAATAAACCCTTATACTTGAGGAGCATGAAAAGAATAATGATCTATATGAACTTGCACAGAATTCGAGTAAACTCCTTCGAGAGGAGTCTTCCTTCTGTAGTATTGTTAAGTTTGGTTATTTGGACCAACCTTCATGCTCTATAAAGCATGGCAACTAGGAACACTTAACAAAATATAAACAAATCATCCTAAAAGCATAACATAGTTACTAGGTGCTATGAACTGCATTTTGTCCCCCCAGAATTCATATGTTGAAGCCCTAGCCCTCAGTATGATGGTGTTTGGCGATGGGGCCTTTGGGAAGTGATTAGGTTTAGATGAGATCATCAGAGTGGAGCCTTCATAATGAGATTAGTGCCCTTATAAGAAGATACATGACAGAGCTAGCTCTCTGGTTTATGGGGGAAATGTATTTAAATTAATTAATATTTTCCAACCCTTTCTGGACAATTCATGCTTAAAAAGCCTCCCTAATAATAACAGGCTGTTTAAACCTTTTTAGAATATTCCCCTCAAATTAAGAAAGTAAGTGAACTTCATGATTAACATATTTTTGTGCAATTAAGGGGGTTTCCAATTCATTGCTTTGAAACATTTTAAGTTATCTTCTAACCTAGTCATTCAGTGAAAGGTCATTAAAAGTAATTTTTATGCCATACCGTGTCATGTAATTCAGTTTTCAAAAACTGAGCAAGTTAGCAATTATAAAAAAAAGTCTATCTCCGTATGCCTTTTAATATTCCTATCTACTATTTTACAAAAACAAATACACTTACTGCTTTTATTAAAATAGGAAAGTGGGATAGAATTGATTCAAACCCTGTTTCATTCTACCAGTAATTAATATTCATGAACTGATAAATAATGAAGATATACAAAGTTCAATATATGTCATCAAAAAATCATTTCCCCCAAATTACCTTTTTATATATATTATTTATGTGTCAAAATATGTAATATATTTATATTCTTTGGATTCATTGACTATGCTTTGTAAATGAAATGGTAATTTAAGTTACAAAAATTTTATTTTAATAGTATTTTACATAATAGAATTTTTTTTTTTTTTTTTTTTTTGCGGTACGCAGGCCTCTCACTGTTGTGCCCTCTCCCGTTGCAGAGCACAGGCTCTGGACGCACAGGCTCAGCAGCCATGGCTCACGGGCCCAGCTGCTCCGCGGCATGCGGGATCCTCCCGGACCGGGGCACGAACCCGTGTCCCCTGCATCGGCAGGCGGACTCTCAACCACTGCGCCATTAGGGAAGCCCCATAGAAAATTTTTTAAAATGACTGTTCATATTATTGTTTCAGAGAATTAGGGTCAGATGACAGATACTGTGACAGAGCCTTTAATGGATCTTATCAGTGGAATCAGTGTTTCTAACATACATGTGGGGGAAAAAAATCTGTGTTAAGATTTGAAACTTTGTCTTGCTTTTGTAAACCTTCCCTCAAGAGCAATTCATTCTTTGACAATAAGCAACCCCGTCACCAAATTTACAATAAATATAAATTGAGGACCACTAAAAGAACCTCCCTAAACCAACATATTTCAATGCATGTGTGTTGAGGTGAGGGTGAGGGAATTTTTAAAAGGGAATGCATGGATTCATGATATGTGAGGGGTTTTTGTCTTTTTGAAAAATGGGAAAAAGAATGTTTTGAAGGGAAGAAGAGGGACCATTCTTACGCCAGTTATCGGACAAATCAAATTTAGAAAAGAACACTATGAAAGTTCAGGATTTGAAAATTGATTCCCTAAATATTCACGTGGCGATATTCACATGGTACAGTACCCCAGGGTGAAGACTTGCTCTAAAGGTTAAGAAACACTCAGGGCTGTTTGTACCTGCAATTTATGTTAAGAGAGACTGATTAGCAGTCATACTTTAGGCTAATGTTTTTCAAATTATGGGTCTTTATTATGTCATTAAATTGGTTTGGTGAGTCTCATGTAAGTATATTTTAATTAATTATGACAATTTAGAATAGAAAATATCAAAATACAGAGTTTATCATAGTAAGGGTAAGCATTGTTTTGGGATGTTACTGATTATATATATGTGTGGGTGTGTACACAGGCACATACATATAGATGTGTATATTGGATTATGTTGTGAAATGTATTTCTTACTATGTATAATATTAAAAACTATAAATGCTCGTGCCTGGTGCTGTAGGCAATAGAATATAGACTAATGTTCAGTTTTCATCATATGGCTATGGAATTTCTCTCAAAATACATTTCTTCTTTTTATCTCTCTCTCCCTCTCTCTTTATATGCCAAATGCCCCAAAACTGAAATTTAAATGACCTGACCTTAGAGCTAATATACAGAAAGGGTTATCAGAATCCCATTTCTCAAGGACCAGTCTACCTAGTTGATGCTTTTAAGATGATCTTAGTGGCAAGAAAAATGGATTGAGAAAATCAAATGAGGTTCTTGAGACAGGTCAAAATTTTACAAACAGCAGAGTAAGTTGAAGCAAACCTCATAACACAAGGTCACTTGGTTTTGTGTCGCATGCTATTTAAAAATCTCCTGCGTATTTGTGTGTTTGCAGGACTTTTCAGTGGTGATGACTGACAATGACTAATTTTCCTGCCTCTGTTTCCCAATTGCAGTACTCATGTAAACCAAAAAGAATTTTTTAAATTTAAATATACTGGATACTGGTGAAAAAACTATAGAATCCCAGAAGGAATTCTCACTATCCAAAGAAAGAAAGGTGAGGAGTGAAGGATGAGAAAGACAAGTTAACAGGCTGCCCATTACAAGTATGGTCTGTCTGTGCCCATTATGCCACATTATTGCCTCCTGTAATCCCAGTGTAACCATCAGATTTGCTTACCCCTACCCATAGCAATATATACATCAAATCAATAGATATCAAAGTATACTTTTCCCAGTAATACCAAGAGTATTTGCTAGTAAAATAAAATTTTTAAAAGGATTATAATGTAGTTATGGGAACATGAAAGGAAAGTAGATATTCTGTTGTTGGATAACCTACAGTCACCAGTGAACCAATCCTCTCTTTTCTCATCATAGAGCATCAGGACCAAAGAATTATTGAGTATATGAACATAAATATGAAGATGTGCAATGCATGATTCTTCCTGATATAGGTCTTCAGTGCACAAAGACATATCCTTTTAGCAATCCTTATCAATTGTTAATTCTTTGATAATTAGAAATACCTACACAATGACACGATCACACCCCCAAATAAATATAGTCTCTCACAGAAAAATGCCCAAAGCTTTCTAACTAATCTTTATTAGAATTACATTGAAAGTAATTTCTCTTGAGCCACCTGTAGGCTTTTTTCTTCTCCATTGTTATATTCATAGGGCTAATAAGCACATTGCATTGGCATATAGTATCCATTAAAAACATATTTGTTAGATGTATGGAGAGATGAATGAATGAATGGATGACTAGCCAGTTGGATGCCTGGCAGAGTTTTAAAAAGATACATTCTTAAGTAGGTTCATTTGTTTCATATTTTAGATTCCACATATAAATGATATCATATGGTACTTGTCTTTCTCTTTCTGACTTACTTCACTTAGTGTGATAATCTCTAGTTGCATCCATGTTGCGGCAGATGGCATTATTTTGTTCTTTTTTATGGCTGAGGAGTATTCCATTGTATATATGTTTCACATCTTCTTTATCCATTCATTTGTTGATGGATATTTAGGTTGTTTCCATGTCTTGGCTATTGTGAATAGTGCTGTTATGAACATAGGGGTGCATGTATCTTTTTTAATTACAGTTTTGTCTGGGTATATGCCCAGGAATGGGATTGCTGGATCATGTGATTCTATTTTTAGTTTTCTGAAGAACCTCCGTACTGTTTTCCATAGTGGCTATACCAACTTACATTCCACCAACAGTGTAGGAGTATTCTCTTTTCTCCAAATCCTCTCCAGCATTTGTTACCTGTAGACTTTTTAATGATGGCCATTCTGACCAGTGTGAGGTGATACCTCATTGTAGTTTTGATTTGCATTTCTCTAAGATAAGCGATGTTGAGCATTTTCATGTGCCTGTTGGCCATCTGTATGTCTTCTTTGGAGAAATGTGTATTTAGGGATTCTTCCCATTTTTCGATGTGGTTGTTTGTTTTTCTGTTTCTTGAGTTGTATGAGCTGTTTGTATGCTTTGGAAATTAACCCCTTGTCGGTCACATCATTTGCAAAAATTTTCTCCCATTCTGTAGGTTGTCTTTTCATTTTGTTTATGGTTTCCTTTGCTGTGCAAAAGCTTGTATGTTTGATTAGGTCCCATGTGTTTATTTTTGTTTTTATTTTTATTGCCTTGGGAGACTGACCTAAGAGAACATTGGTATGATTTATGTCAGAGAATGTTCTGCCTACAATCTCTTCTAGGAGTTTTATGGTGTCATGTCTTATGTTTAAGTCTTTAAGGCATGTTGAGTTTATTTTTGTGTATGGTGTAAGGGTGTGTTCTAGCTTCATTGATTTACATGTGGCTGTCCAGCTTTCCCAACAGCTTACTGAAGAGACTGTCTTTTTCCCATTGTATAATCTTGCCTCCTTTGTCAAAGAGTAATTGACCGTAGGTGTGTGGGTTTATTTCTGGGATCTCTATTCTGTTCCATCGATCCATATGTCAGTTTTTATGCCAGTACTATGCTGTTTTTATTACTGTAGCTTTGCAGTACTATCTGAAGTCGGGGAGGGTTATGCCTCCTGCTTTGTTCTTTTTCCACAGGATTGCTTTGGCAATTCTGGGTCTTTTATCGTTCTATATAAATTTTAGGATTATTTGTTCTAGTTCTGTGAAAAATGTCATGGGTAATTTGTTAGGGACCACATTAAATCTGTAGATTGCTTTGGGTAGTATTGTAATTTTAAAAATATTAATTCTTCTAATCCAAGAGCATGAGATATCTTTCCATTCCTTTGAATCCTCTTTAATTTCCTTTATTAATGTTTTATAGTTCTTTCATGTCCTTGGTCAGGTTTATTCCTAAGTATGTTATTTTTGGGGGTGTGATTTTAAAAGGTATTGTTTTTATACATTCCCTTTCTTTTATTTCTGAATGTACCTGTGAAAACAGCAACAGTCTCACGAACATAGAGAACAGACCTGTGGTTGCCAGGGGGGGAGGGGGTTGGGAGAGGGATGGAGTGGGAAGTTGGGGTTCACAGATGTAATCTATTATATATAGAATGGACTAACAACAAGGTCCTACTGTATAGCACAGAGGACTATATATATATATATATATATATGAATCACTTTGCTGTACAGCAGAAATTAATACAACATTGTAAATCAACTATACTTCAATTTAAAAAAATGAAGTAGAAAAAAAAGATACATTCTTAACAGTAGATTACGGAAATAACAATGGTCTTCCAGAAGAGAGACCATGAATGGATATATTAAAAGGGTTGATCAAGAATAGCAATCTTGAGGATGTAAATAGCCTATTTTATTTAGGAAGAAAATAGTCATGATAAAAAAATCATGGGGCTTCCTTGGTGGCGCAGTGGTTGAGAGTCCGCCTGCCAATGCAGGCGACATGGGTTCGTGCTCCGGTCCGGGAATATCCCACATGCCACGGAGCGGCTGGGCCCGTGAGCCATGGCCGCTGAGCCTGCGCGTCCGGGGCCTGTGCTCCGCAATGGGAGAGGCCACAACAGTGAGAGGCTCGCGTACCGCAAAAAAAAAAAAAAAAAAAAAAAAAAAAATCATGCATGCTTCTTCCAGTCCAGAATTAGATTGTCAAGAGGGATTCAATGAAAGTGTTTGTAAAGGCCTGGAAGTTTTTACTCTATGTCTTCATATGGCACACAAAAATAGAGAAATAATGTTTTAGATAACATTCTTATTTGTGAGAAGTCATTATTTTGCCTCCAGAAGATCTAAATAGACTAAATGCTTTGGTCTCACATCTATAGACAGTATAAATGCATTTCAATTTTTTAACATTTATTTTTCATGAACATTTTGATTTTCAGCCTTTGCTGAAGATAAATGTGAACTAGTTATACACAATAATTTGTCTATGAGGCATTGTCAACAGACAATCCTATTTTATATGGCTAAGTGGATCATTGATATACACATAAACAGCAATCATCTTTCAGCGTCAGTGGTCCTATTTTAAGTACAATGACTCTTACTGCATCCTTAATACGTAGACTATACTTTCCAAATTTCTGTAATTTTTAAAAGTTTTGTAATTTACTTTGCTTTTTGCCCCTATAATTTGGAGGAATCACAATAATTACAGTGCTCCTTGATAATATTAAAATAAAACAGTCTTAATATCTATGAATATCACATACATTTTTATGCATTGTTTCTGGGCATATTTCCAATATCTTATAGCTTTATTAAAAATTATTAATTTCAGAATGTTCCCATGTATTTATATCCTGGAACCCCTTCTGTCACATGGAATGGTTTATTTTTGCATTAAAATATTTTGAAAAAACAAAGTATATATATATATATATATAATTATAAACAAAGTGTATATATATATATTATATATATATAGTTCAGTTATATAAAGTAAGGCAAATAGTTGCAAACAATTAGCTGGCCTTTGCAAAACTTTAGCATTTATACTAGCATCAAAACAATCAAAATAAAACTGATCTTTGCATTTCACAAGAGAAAATACATGCTATAAGTTCTGATTTTAAATATATATGAAACACCTGAGAAAACATACACATGCATCCTGGAGCATGAACCACAGAGACAGAGGTAGAGATCAGAGGTAAGAAATGAATAAAGTCACAGCAGACATTAGAAGGGTTCATCTCTGTATGAATGTCAGCACTGTGGATATCTAATGCACTAGATGTACTTGGGATTCAGTCTAAATATATCTTTTTTATGGAATTTAGTATTGACTGTAGCCTTATTTATTTGTGTATCAACAAGATAACATCAAGGATGCTTACTTCACCTCATTCTGCCTTTTAAAGTCACCAAATACAGGAGAATAAGAATTTCATAGATATGGAAATATCAGTTGGAGAGAATTTTTACCCTTTCAAAAATTGATACACACACCAATATTCAACACCTTGAATTAAAAAATCCGTCCTATTTTCAGCTCTAATAAACCTCCATTAAATCACAGTAATCATGTGCTAGAGAACAGGTGTTTTAAATCACTAAATTTGGAAGTAGAGTGAAGTTGCAGGAGCATGTTGGAAGCTTTTCATTGGCTGAGTGTGACTGCCGTTTCCATGGCAATTCCACATGCACCCTGGTTCCCAGATCTTCTCACTCTTTCAAAATGCAGTGGAAAATACTATTTAGTATGAGGAGAACAAATTGGGTCAAATTATCATCATTTATTTAGCTAGAAACTGTAACAGGAATAGAGAGAACCATGTGTGGACTCTCCTTTACAATTTGCTCACATTTTATTTCATCTACATTCATTTATGCATAATTTCTTACGCCCTCTGCTGTTAATCAACATACGTTACAAAAGAAAAATACCCATAGGGCAACAGCTTGTTACAATAATCATCATTTATGGAGAGAAAATGCCAGTCATATAAAACACAATCACACTTGGTGTTTATGCTTAGAGTGTTAAGTATTTCGGTGCATTAAAATCAGTATCAAGTACCATTAATTCAATATCCCATGGTCCTATGATATTTCCAGGTGAGTTGAACATGGACCCTCTTTTGTAGAGTTGGCATTACCTTCAGAGTTAGAGCAGGAGTGAGACATAGACCGAGAGTTGTCACTAAATAGTTCAGTTAAGAAAGGCAAGGGACAATGTAGGACACATACTTTGCATGGGAATCTTCTTAGTCAGACTCTGTTCTTTCACAACAAGAAGCAAGGCCCTTCTAGACTTTGAACTTGGTAGAATACACATGCACAGGGGTCACACTGTGAAAGCTGAGTTTTCCTGAAAAAGGGCTTAGGGCTACAATCTAATAAAATTTTTAAAATCTGATACCATTTTCTATTTATGACATAAATTACAATCTTAGCTGATAATCGAAGAAGAGAAATAGCCATGCTTTGACTCTGGGATTTTAGTGAATCTTGTGAAGACAGAAAAGAGTAAAGACATTTTAGGAGCAGAAATAGCAAAGGGCTAATGAACAGGATTAAGAGTTTCCATTTGTGATTACTTCACTGAGGAACTTAGCAAAACAGCTGTGATATGGAACATAGGGATTTAAAATGAGAGTGCCTACTGAATACACGAAAGGATAGTAATCCCCAAGTTTAGACTGTTCGGGCCTAAGAGAGTCATCAGATTGGAAATGAAACTAGGAGGACTTGTAAAAGAAAGTAGTAATGTAAATCAGAATAAGTAAGGTAAGACTCTGTATATCAGGTTACACTTTATGGACCTTGAAACTTGACCATCTGTCTTTCTAAAATGCTTAAGTATTTTGAGTATCTCAGAGAGTGGTAAAATACATTCACAACCTTTGAAGTCAGAATCCAGGTTTTGAATTCTGACTGAGTCAGCTAAACTAAGTTACTTATCTCTGAGTCTCAGTTTTCTATTTTGTAAAATGGGAATGATTACATAAATCTTGCATGTTTGCTGTGAAGATTAAAAGAAGATAATACATGTATTGTCACATGTACAAAGTGAATACTTAATATTTTTCCCTCTATTTTCTTCTGTTCCTCTGATGCCTCATTTGACCAATGCTATGGGAAATGAATATAGTATAAGCAGAAAGAAAAATCCATGGATCACAATAAGGAATTATTTTAGAATATTTCCACCACCCCAAATAGCCCCCTCCATCACCAAGTAGTAAATACTGTATTAGAAAAGGCAGTGGGAATTATCAAGGTAGAAAATTGGCTCATGGAGGTCTTCTATCTGTCTCTGCCTCTCTCTCATCATTGTGGCTAACACCACTCGTTTCTGTTTTCAGCGATAAACACTCAGCACCTTTAAAGGGGCTGAGTTTACATTCTCTATCTTGGAAAGTGGGGTCTAAGAGCACAGAGACTCCAAAGTTCTGACAGTCAGTTATTTCATGCCACCTTAGAACCTTGTGGAGATGGGTCTAAAAGTAGTGGTACGGGTAAGCTGTTAGGGCTTCCCTGGTGGCACAATGGTTAAGAATCCGCCTGCCAATGCAGGGGACACGGGTTCAAGCCCTGGTCCGGGAAGATCCCACATAACGCGGAGCAACTAAGCCCGTGTGCCACAACTGCTGAGCCTGCGTGCTACAAATACTGAAGCCTGCGTGCCTAGAGCCCATGCTCCGCAACAAGAGAAGTCACCGCAATGAGAAGCCCGTGCACTGTGAAGAAGAGTAGCCCCCACTCGCTGCAACTAGAGAAAGCCCACACGCGGCAATGAAGACCCAATGAAGCCAAAAATAAATAAATTAAATAAATAAATTTATAGAAAAAGAAGAAACTAAGCTGTTAGCTTCTCTTACTCAGCCAAATCATTTCCCCATCAACTCCAGTATCAACATTGTGATCTCTGAAACTAAAATGCAAGAGATAGAGCAGCAAAATTTACATTCCATTTCTTAATAGGGTTACAATCCTGAATCTCTATCTCTTCTAACCTTCCTTATTCAAAGCCAGCAACCATATTTAACCTTTTCATACCCTTTATCTGTTTTCCCTGGGCCATGTCCTTCTTTTGGTATTTTCCAGAACTTAAGCACTTAGAAGCCAATGTTTTACCAAGTCCCAAGTTTTACCACCTCATGACAACTATTCCAGAAAGGGAAATGTATAATATAAAAAAGCACAAGAGGAGAAGATTATTAAAGTTCCTTCTTCCCCTGACACTGAAAGATATTACACTGTAGCCCTAAGGAAGGGGATGTGTTATTCCATATTTTAAGGAAGATCCCTTGTGTCTCCTCTAAAAAGAGAATTGAGAAATTCATGGAGGAAGTTTATAATGAATAGAGATTCTTCCACTTTTAGCAGACTTGTCTGCCTGTGGTTAGAGAAAGACCATCCAAAGAGAGCAATTAATTCTTCCTTATCTCTGCTTCCTTACCAACTTACCTAATTTCATTTTTGGAAGAATATGATTGATGCACATGGCCTTCTCAGTGAAGTTAATTTGAGGGATCATGGGGAAGTATGGGGAGCAGAGTGGCTGGAGGAGAGCCTGGGTGGAATTCGCACACCCCCTCTGCTCTCCACAAATACACACAGAACCACACCCTACTGAGAGTTTGTCCTTGTAAGAATATCAAGGCTTCATGAGCATATACAGATCCCTGAAGGACCCTCTCACCATTCTGCATGTGTTGCTGCATGGGAGATTCCAAGTAAAGCAATATTGCAAATGTGATTTATTATAATCCTTTATATGTCTGGGATTTTATAGCACTTCAACACATACTTCAATTATGTTGTTTATGTCTCTGTATTGAAGTTATTTTATTGCATATATCTTTCCCACCTTATTTTCTATAAAGTCCAGGAGGGAAAGACATTAGTTTATGTTTTGTTTGTTTTAATTTTTCAATCTGTGTGTCCCTATCCATTCAACAAACATTCAGTTAGCAAGTTCTACAGGACAAACACTGAGCTAAAAGATAGATAAAATACGATCTCTTCCTTCTAGAATCTCATACTGGTGAGCCATTTGGGTACTTACTATGTGCCAGAAGCATCATTGTTTTTCAATTAAATATTTATTTACCTTAAGGAGGAAATATTTTATCCCATTTTACATTATAGAAACTAAGAATTAAAGAGAATTCCAACCAAATGCTTTCTGGAAGAAATCTTAGTTAAGAATGGAATGCTTGAAAAGAGAAATCTAAAAATCCATCAACTATATAGAAAAGGATAAAGTAGATTCAGAAGGGTTAAAAAATAGACCAAAAAAGAAAAATCCAAAGAAAATATCAAGAGAAAGATAAGCCTAAATAGGTTATGTGAAGTTCTTGCTTTACTTAACATGCTATCAAGGTGGTAAGTTGGCAGATATAAAGCTTTTCTGAGAGACACATGTCTAGTAATTAAGCAAGAACCTTGGTGTATAGGTCTGTTTAACCCAGATCTATGGTGTAATTATCTGTTCCAAAGTTGTGAAATGAAACGAGATATTTCTCAAAATCTTTCTCCTTGTCTTTAGACAATGTTTTCACACCATGTAAATAAGTAGCCACAGAGATATCTCCCTTTATTTCCTGTCTAACTAATTGACATGTATTTGAGCAGAGTTATACCTATTTTACACCTTAGTAATAAAACAAGAAATTATAAATGCCATTTATTCCATTTCTACTACTATTATTCAGTGATGGTACCATATCAAAAATGTATATCTTCAAAGCTTGATATTTCAGCACTCTTTGCATTGTCCAGAGATTAAAGACTAAAGATCAATTAAATGTCCTTTTTCTTTGAAAAGTCAATATTAATGCCACTGATTCATCCTAAATTATGACAGACAGTATGAGGTCTTTCTTTGCTATTTCTGAGCTGGTATCTCTTAAGAATAAGAATAATGTTTTCATATATTTATATATATTAGTTTTATAGAACTATTAAAGTATAAGATTCTTTACAGCTTTCCCCTGTTTTCATTCATCTTTTTTCTGTCACTTCCCCCATAATTGCTCCCCTTTATTAATATGCACTGTGTTGAAAGCAGCAAGTATACAACTTTTACCTCCTTACCTTCTACTTGTGTGCAATCAGTAAAGTTTCTCTGCCCTTTGCCAAGGTGGCACTAGGATGAAGGAAAAAGAGCACAATCTAAAATTAACTCACCTGAGTCCAAATCTAATTTTGGCATTTTCTGTCTGTAAGACTTTATGCAAATTATTTAAATGTATGAGCCTCAGATTTTTTTAATCTTCCAAAGTGAATAATGTCACTATTCTCGAAGTGTTCTGTGAGGAATTTATGAAACTTCCTGACCTACCATCAGGACATGTAGTTGTTAAGTGAATGTTACCTCCCTCCTTTTCCTTAGACCTCACTCCTGAGCCAATGTATCTGCTTTTTAAAGGGCCGATGAATGGGGGTTAAGGCCCTCTACTATTTAGAGAAACAAAGGATATTCTGGACCACTAGGGGATTTAGGACTTGTGCTCAGCTTTTACCTAGCCTGAGTTCTTTTAAGTCGAAGTTGACCCTGATCTTGGATGTGAGACAATGTATTTAAAAGCATCAGAGAAGTTGGCCCTATTTGTCAGCTGAATCTAAAATAACCACCATGAGATTCTGTAGAAAGGGGATTCTACTAGCTCTCTGAATTTATAGGGAAGAAACATAGTCAATCTATACAGTTTCCTAATTAGTAAAATGAGATATTAGGTGATATCAAGCAGGGCATGATGGAAACCCATGGCACTGCTGCTCCCTCCAGAGCCTCCAATAGAAATATCTGATCCACTACAAAGCTCCTTCCTTCTAGGACAGGGCCTCAAAATTCTGTTTAGCACAGCTTTTGTGTTGGGGATATGTTGATTGTTATTTGTCAGTGCTTGGGTTATATATTTCCTTAGCTGCCTTCCAATTTTTAATTGCACGTTCTATGATTATTATTATGAGACCCATTTGTTATACTGTGTTAGAGTTACATCCTCAAAGGTCAATCAAGTGCATATGTCTCTTTGTCCCAGCCTACTATGCTTTTTTATTCTTCTGTTTGGTCTATAAATATAAAGATTATTAGCCTAAAGCAGCCAACATTTGGGGAATGGCTGCTAAAAAATCATGACTAGTTTTGTAATCAATGATCTATAGTCCTTCTTCTGGCAGTAATTAGACATAGCAATACATGCTTATGGAAATAATAAAACCATGTCTTATAAAGAGGAGAAAATGCTTATTTTTTCCTCTATAGAATGATATCATTCAAATAACTGAAACAGTGGCATCAAATCACTGTGATACAAAATTTAACAAGGATAAGGACTGCTTAGAGTTCATCCTTGTTATGTGCCCTCTATAGTTTGTAACCTTCTCATTTAAGCTATCTTTCTATTGAACTTTCTTAAGTTGTAGTTTTGGGATCAGAATCATCAGAAGGGGTCAATATTGGGTTCCCACAGTTTAGTCCTGGCTTGTTTCTATCCAGTGTACAGTTCCATGGATTTTGATGACTATCACATGTGTCCATCATGACAGTATCAGAAAAAATACTCACTGCCTTAAAAAGTATTTTCATGCTTCAACTACTCCCCCCACCCCTGCCAACCTCTGGGAAGCACTCATATTTTTCATTGCCTCTATAGTTTTGCCTTTTCTAGAATGTCAAATATTTGGAATCATGTAGTGTACAGCCTTTTCAGACTATCTTCTTTAACTTACCAATATTCATTTCAAGTTCTTCTATATCTTTTCATGACTTGATATATCATTGCTTTTGATCAGAAAAATGTTCCATTGCATGGATATACCATAGTGTTGATGCATTCCCCTACTGAAGGACATCTTGGTTGTTTCAATTTAAGCAATTATGATTAAGTCTCCTATAAAAATTTGTGATCAGGTTTTTTTGTATATATAAATTTTCAAGTAAGTTGGATAAATACCTAAGATTACAATTGCTGGATCATATGATAGGATTACATCTGGTTTTGTAAGAAACTAGCAAATTGTCTTCCAAAGTGGCTGTACCATTGTGTATTTCCACTAGCAATGAATGAAAGTTCTTGCTGCTCTACATTCTTGTCACCATTTGGTATTGACAGGTTTTAGATTTTAGCCATCCTAATAGGTATGTAGTGGTATCTCATTTTGTCTCAATTTGCAGCTCTCTAATAACAACTGATGCTAAGCATCTTTTCATAAGCTTACTTACCATCTGTATATCTTCTTTACTGAAGTGTCTAGTCAGATCTTACACTTTTTTTAAGTTGGGTTATTTGTTTCCTTATTATTAAGTTTTAAAAATTCTTTGTATATATTGGATACCAAATTCTTTATCAACTAAAGAGTAGCAAATATTTTCTCCCAGTCTGTGCCTTCTCCTTTCATTCTTTTAAGAGTGCCTTTGCATAGCAGAAGTTTTTAATTTTAACAAAGTCCAACTTATCATTTTTTCTTTCATGAATTTTATGTTTTATGTTGTACCTGAAAATGAATCACTGAACTGAAGGTTACCTAGATATTCTCATGTGTTATTTTCTAAAAGTTGTATATATTTTTTAATTAAGTTGATGATGTATTTCTATTTAACTTTTGAGAAAGGTGTGAAATCTTTGCCTTGATTCTTTTATTTTAGTAACATTACTTTTTTTCTTGGCTAGTATGGATAGAGTATTATTAATTTTATTTATCTTTTCAAAGAACTTGATTTTGATTTTATTGACTTTCTGTACAGTATTCCTATTTTCAATTTTATTTATTTCTTCTCCAATTTGTACAATTTCTCTGTTTGCTGCAGGCTTAATTTTCTCTTTTTCTTTCATGTTCTAAGATAGGAGCTTAAGTTGTTGGTTTTAGATATTTCATCTTTTCCAATAAATGTAATGCTATAAATTTCCTTCTAATAACTGTTTTTGCTGCATTCTACAACTTTTGATGAGTTCTATTTCCATTTTCATTTAATTCAATTTAAAAAATTCTCTTGGGACTTCTTCTTTGACTCACATGTTATTTAGAAGTATGTTGTTTAATCTCAAAATGTTGGGGGGTTTTCTCACTATCTTTCTGGTTTTGATTTCTAGTTTAATTCCATTATGGCTTGAAAAAAATACTTTGTATGATTTCTGTTTTTAAATTTGTTAAGATATTCTTTTCTTGACTTAGAATATGGTTTGTCTTGTAGGATATTCCATGTGAGCTTGAGGGGAATGTATATTCTATTGTTTTGGGATTGAGTACTCTATAAATATCTATTATATCAAGTTGATTGATAGCGATTTTTGGGTCAAGTGTGTCCTTTCATATTTGATACCTGCTGAATCTATCAACTACTGAAATAAGGGTGTGAAAGTATCCAACCATAGTAGCAGATTTGTCTACTCCTTGCAGTTCCAACAGGTTTCTGTTATTAGGTCCATGCGTGTTAAGGATTGTTATGTCTTCTTGGAGAATTGAGCCCTTTATTATTATGTAATACCCCTCTTTTTTTCTGATAGTTTTCCTTGTTCTGAAATGTGCCCCATCTGGAATTAATACAGCTTCCTTCAATTTCTTTTGATTTTTATTAGCATGATATATCTTTCTCCATCCTTTTAATTTTGACCTAAATGTGTCTTTTAATTTTTTTTCAATCTGACAAACCCCATCTTTTAATTGGTATATTTGGATCCTTCACATTTAAAGTGATTATTTGTATACCTGGATTAACATCTACTATGTTTGTGACTATTGTCTAATCAGTGCAATTGCTCTTCGTTTATTTTTATATTTTCTTGTCTTTTACTACCTTCTCTGATTTTGGTTGAGCATTGTATATGATTCCATTTTCTCTCCTCTCTTAGCATAGCAATTACACTTCTTAACAAAAATTTTTAGTGGTGTCCTAAGGGTTTGCAATATATTTTAAATGAATCTGAGGACACTTTCAAGTAACATTATATTATTTCACAGATACCCAGGTATTTGTAAAAGAGTATTATTCCCAATTCCTCCCTTCTTCCCCTTATAATATTGCTGTCATTTATTTCCCTTATTCATATACTAAAATCACACAATACATTTTGCTGTTATTACTCTGTAAAAAATAATTACTTTGAAAAATCTCTTAGATCAATTATAAAAGATTTTATTTTTACCTTCATTTATTCCTTCTCTGGTGTACTTCCTTCTTTTATGTAGATATAAGTTTCTATATCCTTTTCCTTCTTCTTGAAGAATTTCTTTTAACATGTTTACAGATGATGTGTGTTGATGATGAATTTCCTCAATTTTTGTTTGTCTGAGAAAGTCTTTCTCTTTCACTTTTGAAGGTTGATTTCACTGTAGAATTTGAGTGTAGTGGGTTTTGTTTTTTCTTTCCACACTTTAAGTATTTCACTCCAATTTCTTCTTGGTTGCATGGTTTCTGATGAGAACTCCACTATAACTCTTTTCTTTGTTCCTCTATGGGTAGGATGTTTGATTACTCTGGCTACATTCAAGATTTTCTCTTTGTCTTTGGTTTTCTGTATTTTGAGTAGGATATGCCTTAGTGCAGGTTTTTTTTTTTTTTTTGGTATTCTGTTTGGGTTTTATTTATTAAAAAAAAAAGCAAGATATAATGCATTGGGTAATAGGAACTGAGATAAATAGACCATCAGTGTTAAGATTTATGTTAATCTGGCTAGGAGTTTGGCTCTGTTTGATATTTTCTGTCATGTGGACGATAGAGGCTTCCTCTAGTGTCTTTGTCTTTGTCTCCCGTTATCTTTGGGTTTTCATAAGAGCAGTCTCTTAAGTAGAGTCTGTTTCTTGCAGCTCCTTCATCTGTAATCCACTGCTATTATACTGGAGCCCTGATGATATGGTGGTGAGGCTGGGGGAGGGGAACCATAATCTAATTTTGTAATTCAATCTTTATCTTTTAGTGGGCCTACATCTTTCACAAATGTTTCTTGTCTTTACCCTTCACCACCGTAGATGAGAAAGAAAGGACAGAGGGGGCTGGATTTGGGTAACTGCCCTTCTCTTAGGTTGGGTAAAGTCTTTTATGGTAAAGTCTTTTCTCTTGGAGGGAGTCCTTTGTTTTTGATATCTCTCTGGGCATATTGCAAATGCTCACTTTTTTCTTACCCTGTCAGAAATGCAAGTGGAGTTTCCTTGACTCTTCACTGTGAGAACCTGTTAGAGTTCTTTGAGTTAAAACTCATAAAAGTGTGGGGTTTCCTCTAAGACTGGGCCTTAGGAGTTTCTCACTTTCAAGCCAGTCTATACGCAGCCCCCAGCAATTAGTGAAAATTACCATATGTTTCTACCAGTTTAGGTCTCCAGAAGCTTTTGCTTCAAGTAAACTTATCTTGGCTCTGTTTCTCTGTGTTTGCCTATCTTTCCAGATTTCTGGGTGGGAGTTTGCCCTATGATATCAATTCCCTTAAAGATCCATTGATTTTCAGTTTGTTCAGCTTTTTATTGTTTTAAGGATGGAAGTGATTTTTAAGCTTTTTATATGTCACAGTTGAAACCAGAAATCTGTTGGAATTCATTTTTGATAGAGTGTCTAGTACTCCAATAGCTAGTTCTGTACTTTTTGGATTAATGTCCATCATTAGCAATTTGGTTACAGTATGTACGTCATGTACATCCACATCATGAACTGTTATGCAGTTTTTTTTAAATTAAGAATTATGATGTTTTAAATTACTGTATAGGAAAAAGAAAAGAGATTTCCAGGGTGTATTGTGACAAACAATGTCCAGAAAATTACGTAATAAGTGACCATTTATGTAAAATCAGTGGGAAATATTTCATGTTTGCTTGTATAAGAATAAATAATCTTGAAGAGAAATCCAAGAAAATATTACAAATAGTTATTTATAGTAAGCGAAGGTAAGATGATGAGAAAGAATGGACAGAGGAAGAGGTGGGAATTATCAACATATACCATTTTAAGCAATATCTTTGTTTTTGGATGCTATGATTGTATTTCTCTCCCCCCACCCCTCTCTCACATGCATACACACACACACACGAGTAACATTCCCTCAGATGTTTCTTTTTTTATTTTCATTTATAAACTTTAGGAAAGTTAACATTGGTTTATACAGTTAATAATAATAAGGAAAATATCCTACTGAATATGAGGCTTTTGATATTCCTTATCATCTTATACCTATGAAAGCTTATGCCCCATAATCTACTATCTACTTAGTCAGGCCTGAATTAGAGATACCTGAATACTTTAGATTTTTTAAGGATGTGGGTATATTTTAATTTTGTTGTAGATGGATTTGGGAGAGCCACTACCAGTTAGCATTTTGGATGCTACCTCTTATTTCAGAGTTTCTTTGTTTTGTCTTGTTTGCCAAATATCAGAACTTTTTAGGCCAGGATACAGAATTGGAAACCCCATATCTGCCATAACACTTTGAGGTTAGATCCATTTTATAGTAATTGCACCCTCAGTAAACAATGAGAAGAGTCATGTCTTCTTCCAGACATGAAAACAAATGACGTTTAACAAGTTATCAAAATAATTTAAAGATGCCCTAGTCTATTTTATTTTTTTCCATCCTTAAGGTTCTCAGTTCAACCATGAGTGAATTTGGTTCTGGATCTCTTAGGTCAAAGGTAAAAAGGAGAAGGAAGTGGTCCACAGGGGTCATTGTGAGAATATTTTTTAAGCAGAAAGTTTCCTAAAACTGTGGAAATAGTTTCAGATAAGAAAAAGTTACAGGCACCATGCAAGTTCTTCCATCATCAAATCCCCTGCAACCCCAGATTGCCACGTGGCTCAACAGTGTCTAATTTTCATCTCATGTGTCAAATTAAATCTGTCATTAGTGCTACTACTAGCAGCGTTGAGAAAGATACTGATACAACATCTTGATTTTAAGATATATACTTAAAGCGCTGTGATCCATCAGTGTATCTGGTAATAGGTGCAAGGAGGGAGAGTGGTGGAACAAAAGCAAGACATCTGCCAACTCCAGGAGGGTTTGCAACTCTGGGAAGCCCAACTTCATCAACTATTTATAAATATTAGAAATATTTGCTAAATACAATGTAAACAATTAATTAATATATAATATAAAGAGTGTAAAGACTAACCAACATTCATTGAGCAGTAACTATGTTCCGGGCACTGTGCTAAGAAATTCACAAGCATTAACTCATCTAATGATTACCATAACCCTAGGAAATATTGTCCCCACCTAGTTTATCCACAGTGACCATTATTTTCTCTTTAATATACCAGACCCAGACATCCTTTGCATTCAAAACCATTTCTTACAGGAAAGAAGTAACTGTAATAGTAAGTGAGAATCCTGCTTAAGGCGTAATTGATCTTGAAATACATACGAAAATAACTAACCTAGGTTTCAATAAGTTTACCAAATTCGTTGTGTAACATTTTCCAAGTATTTGAAATATCCAGCCTACTTTGGCGGGGTTTAAGAAATGTTCACGATTTTTATACATTCTGAAGTAGTTTTACAGTATTTTATAAGTAACTTTTAATAATCTTTTCACTGCAATATTGGTTTAAATAATATTTGTTGTGATGGAAAAAATCAACAGATTAAATAACTAAATAGAAGCAAAGAAAGAAAGAGGAGGCAAAAAGCTAAATATGCAGGAAAAGTGTCTCAAAATCTGCAATATAATACGCACATCTACCCTTGGTTGTTTAAAAGAATTCCCGCTATAGCCTTTATTCCACTGAAAAGGGTAAGTATTATGACATAGGACAGGTGGTGCGTTAACGTCTTTGATCATACTATAAACTTAATTTCCATTGCAGAAGAAACTATTGGAAATGTAATGAAAACATAATGAAGTCAACGTTCTTGCTTACCAAGTGGGATTTTGCAGCACAGTTAATTGGATGCCAGTGTGAAATGTTGACAGACAGAGAACAGAATGGAGGGAGAGACTTAAAGAGAGAATGATTTTATCTAAGCATTTATATTTGCAAAAGTAGCTTTAACCATCTGGATATTTGCAATCACATAGATAAAACATATAGCTGGATGAGCTTTTAGGTTTTCATCTAGATTTCCCTGTGTCCTCTCCAGGGCTTAGACAAAAATGGACACTCAGTAGGCACTCAGTAAATACTCACTGATTAATATCTGCTATTCTGTACCAAAAATCATAGGCTCTCTCTGTGTTGGAGATTGGGATATAAAATGTCATCCAGCTTTCTTCTTTTCATTTTTTTTTACGTTTGTTTGAAAAGAGTGGGGCTTTCATCAATTTTTTAAAGTTTTATTTATTATAATTCACATACATACAATTCACCACTTAAAGTATACAATTCAGTGTTTTCTTATTCTATTCACAACCATCACTACTGCAATCTAATTTACAAACATTTTGGTTCCCACAAAAGAAATCCCATACATGCTAGCAGTTAACCTTAATTTTTCCCATGCCCACCTCTGCCAGTCCTAAGCAACCACTAATCTACTTTGTCTGTATACATTTGCCTATTTTTGACGTTTCATATGAATGGAATCACAAAATATGTGACCTTTGTGACTGCCTTCTTTCAGTTAGCATAATATTTTCAACGTTTCTCCATGTTTTAACATGTATTATCTATTCGTATTGCCAAATAATATTTCACGCATGAATATACCACATTTGATTTATCCATTCATCAGTTGATAGACATTTTGGTTGTTTCCACTTTGGGACTATTATAGATAATGCTGCTCTGAATATTGACATACAAGTTTTGTGTGGATATTTGTTTTCATTTCTCTTGGGTATTTACTCGGGAGTACAATTGCTGAGTCATATGACTCAGTCATATGATAACTCTCTATTTAACCTCTTGAGGAACTACTATCTAAGCATTTATATTTGCAAAAGTGGCTACACCATTTTAAAATCCCACCAGGAGTGTATGAGGGTTCCAGTTTCTGCAGTATTACAGGCCTCCTGCACCTGGAGGAGAGCTTTTTCCCTACAAGTGGAGGCTGAGTCAGGGAAAAGAGACCCAGTACACCAGGCCTGCTCTGCTTCTCTGAAATTAGAGCTTCTATAAAATGGAGCTGGTGGAGGATGAGAAAGGCCAGCAGCCTGCTCCTTCTGGGGTGAAACCATAGGCACAGGCTGGGAGCTGGCAAGAAAGGGAACCCCTGTCTTCTTCTTGGTGGTACACATTGGGAGTAGAACTCTTGCAGCACAGAGAGATGAAGGGAAAGGAGTGGCCCAAATGCCACAGACTCTCCCTAGTCTTACCCCAAGATTCAGTAAATTTTCTTGAATAAATTATTCTCCAGTCTCTATATATCTTTAGGACAATTCCGAAGACTTGGAATGATTGTTTTCTGTATATATTATTTTCACCAGTTAAATTGTTCTGATGTGAAGAATGTCTGTGGAGGTCTTTGCTCCTCTGTTCTAGAATCTTCCCCCCATTTCACTTTTTTAAATCACTTTCTCTTCCTCTGATACTTTTTGACTTGAAGTAGTTTCTCTGAACTTGGTGACTGATACTCAATTAGCTATCAAATATACTGTTTATACATCACTGACATTTCATAAGAAACAATAGAGGCCAGTCAATATAGCATCATATACCGAGTGGAATTATTCTTCAAAATGAAGGTAAATAAAGACATTTTCAGATAAAAGATAATTTTTTTGTCAGCATACTGACAATTCAATAAATGATAAGTTTTTCAGGCTGAAAGGAAATAGCAGATGGAAATTCCAAACTTTTGTAATGAATGAAGACCATTGGAAATAGGAAATACATAGCAAATGGTAAGACTATATATTCACTGCTTTAAAACACATATGACTATGTTAAGCAAAACTTACAGCATTATCTTGAGAGCTTAGAGAGTGTGTAGATGTGATACATATGACAGCAGTTGCATGAAGTGTGGATTGGAGGTAAATGGACCTACAAAATCGCAAGGCTTTTACATTTTTATGAGAAGTTCTACGATATTAACTCTAAATGGACTATAAGGAGTTAGCAATACATACTGTAAATCCTAGTGAAAACACAAAAACATTAATGCAAAGAAATGTAACTTAAAAACCAAGTGATAAATAAATAACAAATCTGAAAACATCCAAGTATCAAAAATAAGATAAGAAAGAGGAAAGAGAAACAATAAACAGAGGGGACAAACAAAATAAATAAAAGTTTATAAACCTAAATCCAATTATATTAATATTACATTATATATTAACAGAATGAACACACGAAAAGAGGGTATCAGAATGGATAAAAATGCAAAATCCAACCACATGCTGTCTATAAGATTGCATTTTCAACACAATGACACATGGAGGTTGAAAATAAATGGGTGGAAAAATATAGCATAGAAATTGTAAGCATAAGAAGATTAGAATAGCTATATTAATATTAACTAAAGTAGACTTCAAGACAAAGTAGATTGTATTATTAAAGCAAAAGAGGGATATTTCTTAACAATTAAATGGTTAATTTGTCAGAAAGATGAGACAATATATATTGCCTAATAAGAGAATTTCAAAATGCATGAAGAAATGTTTGACAGAAATAAATGAAGAAATAGATAATCCAAGAGTCAGGCTAGGAAAATCTTTTCTTTCCACAATTAATAGAACTCTAGACAGAAAGACCAGTAATGATATAGAGGATCTAAACCACTCTGTTAACCACCATGAATCAACAGCCATAGAACACTGTACTCAACAACTACACAAAATACACTTTTTGAAGCACACATGGCATATTCATATGATAGACACTATATGGTAAGCCACAAAACAAATCTAAATAAAATTAAATACTGACACCACAGTATGTTTTCTAACTATGATACCATTAAATTTAAGTTCAATGACAACATGTTTACAAAACCCCAAGTATTTGTAAATTAGAGTATACAGTTCTTTTTTTAAAATTAATTTTTAATTTTAAATTTAAAAAAATTATTTTTTATTTTATATTGGAGTATCATTGACTAACAATGTTGCGTTAGTTTCAGATGTACAGCAAAGTGATCCGGTTATACATATACAAGTATCTATTCTTTTTCAAATTCTTTTCCCATTTAGGTTATTACAGAATATTGAGCAGAGTTCCCTGTGCTATACAGTAGGTCCTTGTTGGTTATCTATTTTAAATAGAGCAGTGTGTACATGTTAATCCCAAACTCCCAATCTATCCCTCATCCACCTCCCCACCCTGTAACCATAAATTCATCCTCTAAGTCTGTGAGTCTGTTTCTGTTTGGTAAATAAGTTCATTTGTATCTTTTTGGGTTTTTTTAGATTCTGCATATAAGCAATATCATATGATAGTTGTCTTTCTCTGTCTGACTTAATTCACTTAGTATGATAATCTTCAGGTCCATCCATGTTGCTGCAAAAGGCATTACTGCATTCTTTTTAATGGCTGGATAATATTCCATGGAATTTATGTACCACATCTTATTTACCCATTCATCTGTCAATGGATATGTATGTTGCTTCCATGTCTTGACTATTGTAAACAGTGCTGCAGTGAACACTGGGGTGCATGTATCCTTTCAAACCATGGTTTTCTCCAAATATATGCCCAGGAGTGGTGGGATTGCTGGATCATATGATAGCTCTATTTTTAGTTTTTTAAGGAACCTCCATTCTGTTCTCCATAATGGCTACACCAATTTACATTCTCACCAATACTGTAGGAGGGTTCCCTTTTCTCCACACCCTTTCCAGCATTTATTGTTTGTAGATTTTTTGATGATAGCCATTCTGACTGGTGTGAAGTGATATCTCATTGTAGTCTGATTTGCATTTCCCTAATAATTAGCACTATTGAGCATTTTTTCATGTGCCTCTTGGCCATATCTATGTCTTCTTTGGAGAAATGTCTATTTAGATCTTCTGCCAATTTATTGACTGGGTTGTTTGTTTCCTTGATACTGAGCCACATGAGCTGTTTGTAAATCTTGGAGACTAATCCAGTGTTGGTCACATCGTTTGCAAATATTTTCTCCCATTCTGTGGGCTGTCTTTTTGTTGTGTTTATGGTTTCCCTTGCTATGCAAAAGCTTTTGAGTTTAATTAGGTCCCATTTGTTTATTTTTGGTTTTATTTCCATTACTCCAGGAGATGGATTGAAAAAGCTATTGCTGTGATTTATGTCAGGGAGTGTTCTGGCTATGTTTTCCTTTAAGAGTTTTATAATATCTGGTCTTACATTTAGGTATTTAATTCATTTTGAGTTTATTTTTGGGTATGGTGTTAAAGAATGTTCTAATTTCATTTTTTTTTATGTGTAGCTGTCCAGTTTTCCCAGCACCATTTATTGAAGAGACTGTCTTTTCTCCATTGTATAGTCTTGCCTCCTTAGGTGTGCAGGTTTATTTCTGGGCTCTCTATCCTGTTCCATTGATCTGTATTTCTGTTTCTGCGCCAGTACCTTACTGTTTTGATGACTGTAGCTTTGTAGCATAGTCTGAAGTCAGGGAGTGTGATTCCTCCAGCTCTGTTTTTCTTTCTCAAGATTGCTTTGTCTATTTGGAGTCTTTTGTGTCTCCATACAAATTTTAAGATTTTTTGTTCTAATTCTGTGAAAAATGCCATTGGTAATTTGATAGGGATTGCATTGAATCTATAGATTGCCTTGGGTAGTATAGTCATTTTGACAATATTGATTCTTCTGATCAAAGAAAACAGTATATCTTTCGATCTGTTTGTCTCGTCTTTGATTTCTTTCATCAGCGTCTTATAGTTTTCAGAGTACAGGTCTCGCCTCCTTAGGTAGGTTTATTCCTAGGTATTTTATTCCTTTTGAGGTGGTGGTAAATGGGATGGTTTCTTAAATTTCTCTTTCTGAACTTCCATTGTTAGTGTATAGAAATGCAAGAGATTTCTGCATATTAATTTGGTATCCTGCAACTTTACCAAATTCATTGATGAGCTCTAGTAGTTTCCTGGTAGCATCTTTGGGATTTTCTATGTATAGTGTCATATCATCTGCAAACAGTGACAGTTTAACTTCTTTTCCAGCTTGGATTTCTTTTATTTCTTTTTCTTCTCTGATTGCCATGGCTGGGACTTCCAAAACTATGTTGAATAACAGTGGTGAGAGTGGGCCACCTTACATCATATTTGTGGGCAGATGATTTCCTACCTTTACTGTATGTTTGCCTTTACTGGTGAGCTTTTCCATTCATAAATTTCTTGTTTCTAGTTTTGGCCCTTTCTTTTCCACCTAGAGAAGTTCCTTTAGCATTTGTTGCAAAGCTGAACTGGTGGTGCTGAATTCTCTTAGCTTTTCCTTTTCTGTAAAGCTTTTTATTTCGCTGTTGAATCTGAATGACAGCCTTGCTGGGTAGAGTATTTCTGGTTGTAGGTTCTTCTCTTTCATCACTTTAAATATTTTGTGCCATTCCCTTCTGGCCTGCAGAGTTTCTGCTGAGAAATCAGCTTATAATCTTATGGGAGTTTCCTTGTACATTATTCGTTGCTTTACCCTTTTGGTTTTAACATTTTTCCTTTATCTTTAATTTTTGTCAATTTGATTACTCTGTGTCTCAGCATGTTCCTCCCTGGGTTTATCCCTCCTGGGACTCTCTGCACTTCCTGGACTTGGGTGACTGTTTCCTTTCCCATGTTAGGGAAGTTTTCGGCTATTATCTCTTCCAGTATTTACTCAAGTCCTTTCTCTCTCTCTTCTCCTTCTGGGACCCCTATAATGTGAATGTTGGTGCATTTAATGTTATCCCAGAGGTATCTTATACTGTCCTCATTTCTTTTCATTCTTTTCTCTTTGTTCTGTTCCACACAGTGATTTCCATCATTCTGTCTTCCAACTCCCTTATCCATACTTGTGCCTCAGTTATTCTGCTGTTGACTCCTTCTAGTGTATTTTTCATTTCAGCTATTGTATTGTTGATCTGTTTGTTTAGTTCTTCTAGGTCTTTGTTAAACATTTCTTATATCTTCTTAATCTGTGCCTCCATGCTTTTTCTGAGATCTTGGATCTCCTTTGCTATCATTACTCTGAATTCTTTCTCAGGTAGATTGCCTATCTCCACTTCACTTAGTTGTTCTTCTGGGGTTTTATCTATCTTATTTCTTCATCTGGGACACCTTCCTTTGCCATCTCATTTTTTCTGCATTTCTGTGATTGTGGTTTCCTTTCTGCAGGCTGCAGGGTTATAGTTCTTCTTGCTTCTGCTGTCTGGCCCCTAGTGGATGTGGCTGTCTAAGAGCCTTGTGCAGGCTTCCTAGTGGGAAGACTGGTACCTGCCCATTGGTGGGTAGAGCTGTGTCTTATCCCTCTGGTGGGCAGGGCCGGGTCAGGGGGTGTTTTTATCATCAGGCAGCTGTTTATTCAGGAAGACTTTAAGCAGCCTGTATGCTGATGGGTGGGGCTGTGTTCCCACCCTGTTGGTTGTTTGGCCTGAGGTGTCCCAGCACTGGAGCCTACAGTCTGTTGCGGGGGGCCAGGTCTTGGGGAGAAAATGGTAGCCTCCAGGAAGGCCTATGCCAATGAGTACTCTCCAGAACTACCACTGCCAGTGTCTTTGTCCCCACCATGAGTCACAACTGACCCCCGCCTCTGTAGGAGGTCTGGCTGAGTGTCTTATGAGGTCACTGCTACTTTCTGTGTCTCCTGGTGCGCACGAGACCTTGTGTGCGCTCTCCAAGAGTGGAGTTTCTGTTTCCCCCAGTCCTGTGGAATTCCTGCAGTCACGCCCCACTGGCCTTCAAACCCTGCTGGCCTTCAAATGCTCCAGGGGCTCCTCCTCCTGTTGCCAGAACCCCAGGCTGGGGAGTCTGACATGGGGCTTAGAACTTTCACTCCTGTGGGCGAACTTCTGTGGTATAATTAGTTTCTAGTTTGTGGGTTGCCCACCCGGCAGCTATTGCACCCCTCCTGCTGTATCTATCTTTGTGGCTTCTTTGTCTTTGAATGTAGGGTATCTTTATTAGTAGGTTCCAGCACTTTTTTGTCGATGGTTGCTCAGCAGTTAGTTGTGATTTTGGTATTTTCGTAAGAAGAGATGAGTTCACGTCCTCTACTTCACCATCTTGTCTCCTCTGTCCAAACTATACACTTCTAAATAAACCATGGGTCAAAGAAGAATTCACACAAGAAATTTTAAAATATTTTTAAGTGACTGAGAATAAAAATATAACATCAACAGTTACAGAATGCAGCTAAAGAAGTACTTAGCAAGAAATTTATAGCTTTAAGTCTTTATATGAGAAAAGAAAAAAGATCTAACTTTCCACTATAAAAGCTCCAAAAATAGAGCAAAGAAACCCAAAATGGTGAAAGAAAATAATAAGGAGCAGAAACCAGCAAAATAGAAAACAAAAGTCATAGCCAGCATAATGCTATTACCATATACCCACAAAGACATTATAAAACAAAAGAAAATCAATCACAAACCAAAATTCCTCAGGCATATCAGTGCAAAATTCCTTAACGACATATTAGCAATGAAGACATTAAGATCACATAATAAAGGGAGATTTGAATGCCAAGAATACATGTAGTTAAGGAATAGATGGTGATTTAAAGTAACTCCATTGTCCTCTTTTCTAATGGATCCTAGGCTGGTGGAGAGTATCTATGGTAGAAAGGTTGATGTGTTTCCACAAGCTATTAAGATAGTGATTGTGAAAAATGAAATATTGGATATATTCTTAATGGGAGGCATTTAATGTGGGAAATTGGAAACTAGAAATTTTGAGGTTCTAGAGGAAAACCTAGAGGAGAATCAGGGAAATTGTGATAGGGTTTGTTGTAAGGTCATAATTAAGTAAAAATTCTGCTAGATTTCCTTCTAGTGGGTCCAGCCTTGCTTACCTGAAGTCAGATATTCAAGAAACTAAATTTGAAGCTTTCTTATGGACAGGATATTTAACCTAAGCACACAGACTAGCATGAAGTAAGCATTTAAATAGATACATAGCAAACAGAAGAACATCACTGATATTTGAATTTTCCCCACATTATGACTTTCAGGAACCTGAGCATATATGAAAGAAAGTAACATAAAGTGGATATTTCAAAGTACAGATCTTCATCAACTTAGGATGGGGTTTCAATGAACCCATCCTAAGTTAAAAATATCAGAAGTCAAAAATGCAGTTAATACACCTAGCCCAGCAAACATTGCAGCTTAGCTTCGCCTATCTTAAACATGCTCAGAACACTTACATTAGCCTACATGGGGTAAAATCACCTAACACACACAGCCGATTTTATCCTAGTGTTAAATCATGGAATTTATCGAATACTATACTGAAAGTTGAAAACAGAATGGTTGTAAGTGTGTTAGTAGTTCACCCTCATAATCTTGTGGCTGCCACTGCCCAGCATCACAGAGAGTATCATACCAGATATCATTAGTCTGGGAAAAGATCAAAATTCCAAATTTGAAGTACAGTTTCTGCTGAATGAGTATCACTTTTGCACTAAGGTAGAAAAAATCATAAGTCAAACCATCATCAGTCAGGGGTCGTTTGTACTGGTGAAATTTATCTGAAAAGAAGAGAGTAAATTAATACCTATAGGGAGTTTGGAATTGTACATAGAGTCCACATTTCTTTAAAATTTCAGGTTTTGTTTTCAGAGAATTTTCTATCAGTATATAAAGAGTAATGTTTTGATTTTATTTACAAGTTAAATTATTTAACTCTCTCCCTGCCAAATCTTCACGTAAAGTGCAGTTTTAAGATTGTGTGTCATTTTTATCTGTGGTATAGGATACCTCCTGCTACTCTACCATGTGCTTCTAGGAGTGTTTATACATTGTTTGAGAAACATCTGACAAAGTATCAATATTTTAGGAAAACAGAATAAAAGGAGAATATTAAAATTAGGGCTCTGCAATGGTATAACGAGCTGCTGTGAGAATAAAGACCATGTGTTTTAGTACCTTTTCATCCACGGTGTAAGACACATGAGTTCTCAGTACCTACACGTAATTGGAAGATGACTAATTGGTTTCTGCTGTTTGTTTTTTTTACCAGTTCTTCTCTTAACCCTTGTCCCAGTAGCTCACTGACATTTTGTGTAAAGTTCACTTTAAGGTTAAACCTTCCCGTCAACACAGCATTTTAATTTAACTGTTTTCTAAACTCACTAAACAAAAATGTTTAAACAGCAGGTACATATTTGGAAATGAAGGTGCTATTTACAGCATGTACATATGACATGAAATATACCTACTTTAAGGAAGAGAACAGTGAAACAATGTTTTACTGTACTTTCTATTATAGTAAAATGTATAGTTCTTCGAGTAAATTATTGTGACAATACAGATATTTCCATAAAACCCCACTGTAGTTTATTCACATTTACAATTATAATAAACCTTTTCCAACTCAGCTGTAATAACCTGATTGAGGCAAAAACTGAATTGCAAAAGAATGGCATCTGCAGTGTTGCCCCAATTTTACTGCAACGTGTATAAGCAAAGTGTAATTATGCAGTAAAAATAAACTTAAAGAATTATGAGCCAGGTTTACAGATTAAGACATTAATTCTTTTAATATCTGAGCAGTCAGTGGTAGTGTTAGTTATCTATGGTAATTCCTTACCATGGATTTAGTAAAGCCTAAACGTTTAGATTTCATTAAAGCCTATCCAGTGGACAGGAATGCTGGACTAATTATTTAATACCCAACAGCAGGACCTTTTTACGTTGTTAACAGGGTGTATTTGCAGTGCCCAGAAGGCTTGGGGTTATCACTCCAGAAAAGCTTGTTTCAACCTCCTGATTTCATTTGGTTCTCCTAAGGCCTTACCGGACCCCTGCGATTACCTTTTTCACAGCGTTTATCCCACTTTGTTGTCATTTCCTTGTTAGAAGCCTGACTCCTCCACCAGCCTGAGTTCAAGTCTGCTGTGTTCTTTTTGGTGTCACTACCACAGTGCCAGCACATTAGGAAATGTGACCCATAAGGACAGAGCAAGCATTACATCCATAGAACAAGTATATATTTGTTCTCCTAGACACATCACCAGGGAGATTTTGGTGTTTGTGTGCAATGTTTTTAGACAGCTTTGGTCAGTTTACCTAGTCTAGGACCATATCTCCTTCTCCTAGTGCTGCTTTCTGTCCTCCAGCCCCATTTCCCACCCCCAAGCCCCGCTGAAGGAATAAACCCCTGGTAGAAAGAAGTCAATAGGAGAGAGAGGGATTATTTGCCCAGATCTTTAAGACTGATTTTTTAATCCCTGTCTTAGCCAGAGTTCTCCAGAGAAACAGAACCAATTTCTCATCTCTATCTATCATCTATCTATCTATTGAGAGAGGTTTATTATAAAAAATTGGCTCACGTGATTATGAAGACTGAGAAGTCCTGTGATCTGCCATCTGCAAGCTGGAGACCCAGGAGAGCTGATGGTATAATTCCTGTCCAAGTTTGAAGGCCTGAGAAGCAGGAGAGGTGATAGTGTCAATTTCAGTCCAAGGGCAAGAGAAGATAAAATGAGATGTCCCATCTCAAGCAGGCAGGCAGGAATGGGACACATCCTCCCTTATTCACTTTGCTGTCCACTTTACTGTGTTCACCACTTCAAATGCTGATCTCATCCAGAAATGGCCTCTCAGACACACCTATACATAATGTTTAATCTGGGCACTCTGTGACCCAGTATGTTGACACAGTAAATTAACCAACATAGTCTCACCTTGAGATCATACGTATTCCTGCCCCTGGGTTCAATGAAACATTTCCTCTTTTTAATGATTTGCCTGTTTGGCTTAATCAAAACTGGTTTTATTACAAGTAATGAAATATTTTAACTAACATACCATAACTTACGACTTTTAGTTTGAAGTGTCAGCAGTGAATAAGCTGTATTTTTCAATCAAATGGTTTTTCCTCATTCATCTGTGTTGCTACTAGGTCATACAGTAAGTGGGTTTATCATGGGCACTATTATAGCACAGTTAAGTCTCAATCTGCAAAAACAGGAGGTTGGGTGGGAGTCTCTGTTTAGTATCTTCCTTAATCTTTTTGTTATTTAAATTAAAATCACCTGTTTAAATAGCCAAACTTAACTTCAAGCCATAAAACAGGCACTCCTCAGAGTAGGAGCTTTAAAACAATTACCTTCCTGTAGAGACAAGTTGGTATCTTAGCACTGAGCTTGTTTCAACGATTACAGCGATGTCCCAAACCACATCTTGGGGAGCCCATTCTACTGCTGACCTCTGTGATTTGGGGGAGTACCCAGCAAAAAAAGCAAATGGTGATATCCGATGTTTCGGAAATAAGCTTAGGCGTTCACACATAAATTCTACCCCTCACTAACTCCCAGGCTGTTTAGGATATTTCTTTATAAGTAGTTTACTGCTCATTCTGGTGTTTATGCTTTGTGATGACCTTTGCAGTGTGGCAAGAGGAAGGTTTTATGTCCATGCTCTCTTGTGATCATTTTGTCATAAACAGCCTGGCATAATCAAAGAAAACTTAATGAATTGACAGTAGAGAGAAGGAATATGGGATTTGTGTTTTTTCATGATTTCAGTTTATTCACGTAGACTCTCTTAAAAGTTTTAGCCACCGTAGATGCATAGAGTACACACAACTCATGTTATAAGTGAGGAAACTGAGGCCCAGAGCTCAACCCAAGATTAAAACTTGGTTAAAATCTATCACTGAACAGGTTGTGGAGGTCCTGATTTCCTGTCTAGTAATCTTTCTGCCTCACGGGGCTTATTTTTGGTATACCAATTAGGCAAAAAACCAATTTATTTATGAATAGGGAAAAATACTTGTGGTAGTATCCTTCCTAAAACAACCTATAAGTGACCCTAGTCGTTTAAAACAGCAAGCAGAACCTGAGCCCTGACCCAAGACATCGAATTTCAGGCAACACTAGCACACTGCCCTCACTCTGACACTAACCAACCTGACTCCATTGGACATTTATGCACCGATTCAAAACAATAACAGCAATAATAATAAACCCTAAATACCCTTATCAGTACAAATAACCTGCCGTCTTTTCTTTTCTAGCAGTTCTCATCAAATTAATTCCTAGCTACTGTAAATTAAAACATTCAAAGCAGCAGTCTGACTAAAAACATGAACTATTCCAAGGTGTTTCCAAACCCAGTTTACTTCTTATAATATTTAGTGCGTATATCTTGTTTTGGGACTATTTTTGCCTTGGAAAGAGATTTTTTTGTCAAGATACTTTTGTCAAGGAAAGAGATTTCTATCTGAATAGACAAGACACGAAGAAAATGTAAATTGTCCACATATGAGGATGTTGTTGTTGTTATTATTTGGAGCGACTTCACAGAGTAGACTAAAAGAGTTTGGGTATGGGTATGGCTGAAGCTTCCTAGGCTTTCTATTTGGGCCACTATTCTCCCACTCTTTTCAGTCCATAGCTACGCGGCTATGGAATACCATTATTTACAACGTATGCACGTATAAGTCTTCTGGAGCTAGACCCATTTAGAAATGGGAAGGTTATGCAGAGAGAGTCCAGGATCTAAGAGGCAGATGGTCCAGATCAAGTTCTAGCTCTGCCACCTTATCCATCCGATGAACCTGGGCAGTAAGACTTCAAAGCTTGACTAGGCACTATGTAAAGTTCACAGTTGTGAAAATCAAATGAAATTGTCATGAAGGCACTTGATAAAAAGTAAAAATCACTAAACAAATGTCAAGTATAGCCCCAGGAAACTTAACTGAGATCAACATGAGTAAATCTTTACTTACTTTCACAGCAAAAAAGATCATTAAGATACTTCTTTTAAGTTCTATTTAATAAGACAAAATGCCAAGAGGGAAAAAAAAAATTTGGAGAGTCTGCTTAATAACAGACCATGATTAATCACTTTAATAAATGGGTTGATGTCGGGTATGCTACTGATCATCAAACCAATTTCAGTAACTCCATCAATGCAGTAAAGATAGTTCATCCAAATTTTCTGAGCCAGTGGTTGGCTTAGATTCAGATATGGAAATCTCTGCTTGTGTTTTTAAAATAAATTGTGTCTTGTGGCAGTAAAAGAAGAAAGATATCCTCGATTTTAATTATTACAGTGGTTTTCCAATGGTTCTCAGATGCAGAATTTTTGTCCGAAGGAAACCTTAGTAGGAAGTGTCCTATATGTAGCAGTACGTTTGTTTCAGTTGATGTTAGAAGGCTCCCCACAAACCCCACCCAAGCTCCAATCTGCCCTCTTTGCTCTAGAAACACCTGAGGAATAGCTACATGACGCTCTTAGGAGCACAGTTTGAAAACCATTCGTTTATTGAAAACAAAGCACTTTGAAGTAATTTGAAATAAAGTTTAATCATGATGCAGTCTCACAAGAATGCCAGATGTTACCTTTGGCACAGTGAGATCTTGGATATATCTGTTGATTGACTAGCTCTATGGGTTCATATAAGCAAGCAATACAAATTATATTTTCTTTTCCCGAAGTTCTCATTGATTAGCACCAGCTTCTAAAAATTCTGACCTCAGTGATATTGGATATTTTTTAGTGGTACTGGCTACTTCTCACAATACACTTAGGGGTTGACCAGATATCATGCTTATTAGTTTTCTGGTACAGCTTCCATTTACAATCAGTTTTCATTCACTTTGATAATTTGCCTAATGAAAATGCTGTACATTTTATAAAGAGATATTCTCCCCACTTTATACACACAAAAAACTCTTGGTTTGAAATATTCCCTGGATGGAATTATAGAACAAAAATTTATATTTGAGCATATGTTTCAGAAACATTTTGACCCTATAGCTATTTAAAACTGGGAAATATTCCTAGCACTCTGATTTGATCCAACAAAATTGAAATCATGAGAGTAAAGGGTAAACTCCTATTTCCACAGACTTTCATGCTTACAAGAAACAAAAAAAAAGAGAGTGAGAACTTTAAGTGAATTAAAACCACTGAGAATTATGAAGTTGCCCATAAAACTTTTCCTTATCAATTGCTTCTGGGTAGAGCCTGATCTAGGCAGAATATGAAAGGAACCCTCTTGCTTCAGATGGTAGGACATCCTTCTAAATCCAGGTTTTCCAGTAAGCCTTTGTGATCCTTATTCCCAGGAATTCAGCAAATTGAGAAAGAATAGAGAAAATCATCAAGTGTTATCATGCAAGTTTCCTTATTTTTCCATATCCATCTGAGCTTATTGGAACCTCTTAATTGATGAATGAGGACTTTATCAAGCCTGGCAGGAGTCGTTATGTTTCTGATTTTCCTTGAAATGTATCTGTCATGCAGCTCAAAATTGAAAAGCCAGTTTGGGGCCTAACCAGAGACATGGCACTGACTTAAGACACTCTGAAGGGGATGAATGATTAATGCAGTTTATAGACAGGATAGTGCTGCTTCTGTCTCACATGCTTTTTGTATGTAATCTCCAGTGGTTCAAGTTCAGATGGATCTAATGAAAAAGGACTAGATGTTTTCCACCTTCCCTTCAGAGCATGCCGTACGATTTATCCACTGACAAAATGTGCTAATGAAATGTCACCTTGGACAGCTTGCTAAAGGATTGATGGGCTGAAAGTTTTGCACTTTAACTTTTGCAGGAAAAATGAATAAGTCCTCCAAACTCTGTATGATACAGAGATCCATTATGGTTTTCTAACTCAGGAAGTAGCTATGCCACTGATGGAATAGTGGATAGAGAAAAACACTGAGGGAACAAAGTTTATAAACAAGGAAATTGAGGATGTGTGGCTTTATTTTATACCTCCATTCTAAATTATTGTCAAGTTACATGATTTTATGAAGGCATTTCCTTCTATATACCTTATACAATTGTTTTCAATCTATTAGTCTATCAATGAGAAATAGAACCATCAGCCTCTGTAGACAGTTATACTATTTCTTTATTTGTTCTTTGTCCCTTCACTACCAGAATCCCAACTATAAAACCTATCCTGAGAATGGTTTCAAACCTTTTAATTCTTTCCACTCATAAAAACTTCATAATCTGTGAGCAATGGCCACTGGAGACCATTAAAGAGAATTGAAAATGGCAGACAGAAAAATCAGGATGTGGAAGAAAATAAAACTGTACATAATCAGAGAGACTGTTGATAGCAGTAAGAGAGCAAAATATACAAAGTGGATCAGCACTGAAATAATAAAATCAAAGACGCAAGTGAAAATTAAGCAAAAATAATGGGATGCAGAAAATAACTGAGTTATAAGCTATGTACATCTACACTGACCAAAATAAATAACCACACAGTGACTCAATACACACACACACACACACACACAAACATACACACACAGAAGCTTAAAGTGTATAGGCCTACAGAAAGTTAGTTAGTTAATGCCTCATTTTCTCCAGAATGGTGAAAGAAGAGAAAAGAAGGATATTTTCTTACTCCTTAGTCCAAGGAGAAAATCTGGTAGAATCTACCAAGGCAAGAAAATTATCTGTGATCAAGTTCCATAATTGTTAAAATGAGAATGAGAGTATTATTAGGGTAATGCTAGCTGCTATAATAATTAAGTCAAGTCCCCAAATTTCAGAGGCTTAATAGAATAGAAATTAGTTTTCCACATAGTATCAAACTTAAAACAGTGGGGAGTTAACATTATCCTCTGCTAAGATTGACAGATCTTGATTCTTTCCATCTTGGGGCTTCACTATTTTTAATATATAGTTCTCTCAAGGTTGTTTAATGTATAAAACTTCCAAGAAAAAGTAACATGAGAGTCAGTGTATGAGGTGTTTATAAGGCAGACCTAGTAGAGAGCCACTACTCAGTAGACTATATGACTAATCCTAACTCCCAGAGGTTGGAAAATGTGGACTAGGTGAATGTCTGGAAAAAGGAGGAAACGAGACAAATAAATAATCTGGTAGCAGTTCCTTTCACTTCTGTTGGAAAATAATCAAAGAATATAGTGCCTATATAATAAGCTCATTATCTCATAAGCATTTCTTTTTAATTTTACCTGTCCCTCTAATATTAAATGCCTCATAAGTATACTACTTCGTTATTATTATTTGGTTCTAATTAGGATAGCTATTTTTGTAACCATTGTTGGGAGGGAGCGGGGGAAGACACAGCAAAAGGACAATTTACTTAATAAAATTGAAAACAAATAGATTATGCCCTTTTGATTATAAAATCACTGAAAAGGGAGGAGTTCTGAACTCACTGACCTTCACGGTCCTTTTGGAACTGAAATATGTTTGTCCTTGATTTGTTAATATTCTGCCATATTTAATTCTCTCTTAATACATATTCTGTGTATTGCATCTCAGCATGGTTTCTAACTTTTTATTATGTACATACTTGGATGGTAATGATGACATAAAAGCCGCTCAGAGGTATATTGAATATTTACACTTGTTTCATTTTTAAATCCAAAAAGATAATCTGTTTTAAATGCATCCATGTCACATTGTAGTTGCCAAGATTTTTGAAGCATGCTCAACTAAAATTTGAGAAAAGAAGTTACCAAATTGGCGATTAGAAATTCAAAGACAGGATTAATTTTGTTTAATAACTTATGTTTTATGTGCTAGATATTTTCAACTTTTGAAACTCATGTTTTTACAGTCTAAAAAATGAGGGCTGTCACTGTGGCCTATACAACGTTACCTTTCCCTATAATAGAAGTGTGATTAGTACACAGATACTGACTCAATTACTGATGTTTATGTAAGTTTTTGTGATTTTATATACTTTTAAAAATTATGATTGATATTACTCTTAATATAAGTGGATGTAAAGATTACTGAAAACAGAGCAAGATTTGGAGTTAGCAAGACAAGTTTGAATCTTGTTTCTACTTTAGGTTGCATGCATTTGAGTGTTTCTTAGACTCCCAGGATTATTACTTTACTGTCAGACTTTGGATGCTGAATTATGAGCCTCTTATAGATGAAGTTACGTGACCAAGGTATAGTCCCTACTGATAATAAAATACCCTTGTCGAACACCTAATATGTACCAGAACAATTTTGCCTGGTGCTTTATCTAATCAGCTCATTTAAATTTATAATTATCTTATGAAGAAGGTAATGGTTCACTTAAGATAAGCAGTTAATATATAGCGGGGGATTCCAAAAAAGCTGAGAGGGCCAGAGTGAGACAAAAGAGAGGTATTAAATACAGAATAATAAACACCTAGCAGATTAAAGGTATCTCAGGAATTCCCAGCTAGAGTTTCCATCCACGCTATGTGGTTAAGGAAAAGAAGCAGAAGTGCTGGTAAGATGCTAAGTGTAGGATAAAAGCAGGATTTGCTTTGAACCTTCCTGGACCGTGATCATGGAAATGATGAATTTGGCAAATAAAGAGTGGTATATACTAGTAAAACAATTATTCTTGAAGAAGTGTGTTTGTGGGAGGTTGCTGGAAAGGGGAGTGTATATAGGTGGATAGGGTTTTACTAAATTAACCAATTAGTTTTCGTTGTAGAGTGTTGGTAAAGGAAACTAGTGTCCATTCTACCTATTTCTTAGGTCAAGTTCCCTGGGAAGAGTCAAAATCAGACAAAGGGATTAGCCGAACTGTAATGCAGTTGCAACAAATTACTCAGGCGATCTAGTTAGGATGGCCCCCAAATTGAGGCAAGGTGACAGGGCCTTTGTCCCTCAATGGAGACCAGTCACTGACTGCAGCCATCCCCCAGGGTGGGAATGGCAGCAGTACAGCATAATATTTTCTACAGTGGGTAGATTTCCTACTGTAAAAAAGTCAAAAAAATCCTTAATGCAAATGAAAATTTCAGACATTTACCGCAAAATAATCAAAAAGCAAGAGGAGAATTAAGTTATATAAAGGACCTGAGAAAATGGTAGGAAATAACTAAAGTTAGTTAATATTATTTTATAAGACTCAGATGAAATATATTCAGATGATGGAAATAAAGTAGATCGCCTTGTCAGATATTTGTAATACTATGTGACTTCGGGGATTGTTGAGTTTCTTACGATGAAATAAAAATATGTGGATTTGTAATTTCATGCATTTGGTGCATGAAGTATCCCGAGTTTGAGATAATCATTTCCCCAAGCTCTTTTCGGTTTCAACAAAAACACAACCACCCAAGTCACTTTGGATACAAAATTTCTGAGAAGACAAAGATTTGCTGTGCTTCAGCCCCAGAAAGGAAATCAACTGAGCTGGAAAAGAGGGACTCAAAGACTTGAGATGATCATAGAGAGTGAAGTAGCAACCAGGTTATGAAGGACTTTGTTAGGCAGAGAAAAGGTTTTGGATTTTGTTCAGTGGGGTGATTGATAGAGCTGCTCAAACGGGTTTCTGAGAGCTGATCACTAAATTTTCACGAGTATTGTGAGCCTGTTTTTAAACATCATCCACACTCAAGGTTAAATTAGTTAAATTATTTAAATTTACAACTAAATGAATCGTTTTGGAAACAAAGGCAATCAAAGCTCGCCACTGCCTAAACTATTTTGCTATAGTTTTCTATTATCACAATAGACATTTTACAACTATTGTATCTATATGGTGGACACGCAATGCAATGGAGTGCTACTGCACACCTCTTTCCAGCTCCACATTCAGTGATATCACATGACGATGCTAGCTTGAAACCGGTGGGAGTTTTGAAACAAAGGAAATCATTAAGCTAATCACTACAAAACAGAGATTTTTTTTTGTCATTCCCCAGAGAGCTGGTTGCTTAACATTTATCAACAATTAATCTAATTCTAACTGAAATAAGAAGAAAATAAAGATTTTTTAAATATCTAATTGAAATAAGAAAATTAATTTCAGCAAGACAGTGGCATAATTAAACTTTGTTTTGTTTGCTTTTTTATTTTTTATTTTTTTTTGGTTTTATGTTTAAGATAACTCTGGCTATTGTGTAGAGAAAAGACAGGAGAAGCAAGGGAGAAAGTTCGTTAGTTAGGAGGTTAGCGGGATTTTATTATAGTCACGTATGCTGGTCTCAATGAAGCAAAGAGAATGAATTAGAAGTAGGACAAATATTGTTGTCAGACTTGAGGAAGAGAGAAAAGGATCCAGGATGACTGTAATATTCTGGCTTGAACAGTGTGTTCCTGATGGAGCAATTTACTATGACCATAAAAACCAGAGGAAGAAGGAGTAACAGAGAGCTGGTGACAGGAGTGAAGGAAGAAAACAGTGCAGTTTTGAACATGCTAAATTTGAGGTGCATTTTAAATATCCAACTCACATAGCCTGGAGCATCATGCCAGGGGGTTAAAGGAACATCAAAAGCCTCGAGAGCCTTGGGACTGCATGAGATCACCAAGGAAAGAGGGTGACAAAAGAGTAAACATCCTACATCAATGTCTTTATGACTCTGACACCTCACATTTCTGCTTTTCACTTGATGTTGACAGAATGTCTTAAAGCATTCCTACTTTTGTAATCCTCCATGGACTAAATAAAGCAAGGCCTAAATGCTGTGCTCTCTGTTTTACTTTGGTGAGTTTTAGCCATATACTAGCTAACTCTCTTCCTTTCAATCCTGGATTATTTCAAAAGTCCTCAGTATTACAAGAATTTTCCCTAATGGGCGTGTAGCTGCAAAGAGAGGTAACTCAGTGATCCAAAGACAAAATACACTGACAAATTATGTATAGACAAGAAGAAGAGATAACAAACCACCTTGATGGCAATCATGATGATGATTCTTTTCAGGTTCTCCTTTATAGAATAACCTCTTTAGGATTCCAGAATCATTGTCAACTGTAACTGATTGATTCCCTTGATTCCAGTTGTTCTCTCAGCAAGTGTCCTAGCCTGTGCCAGTTCCTTGGAAAATACATGCATAAAAGCCCAAGCATTAGGCAAACTTCCCTTGCATTAAGACCTAACCATCCCTGCCAGAAGTCAGCAATAATCTGACATATACTACAGACTTCAATTGTACAGAGAACATATTGTAAAATATATATTTCCATATTCTAATATTTGCAAATCTTGAGATATACATCTTTAAATTTTATGACTATCACAGACACAAATGTCCAGATGTTAAGTTTTAAAACAGATCCAAAGCATCATACCTATACCAGAGTCCTCAATGTCTGACCAAGTCATGGAAGCAGCTTGAACATCAGCTAATGAAATTTGCTATTTGAAGCAAATATAGAACTTATTGTTTGCAAAGGTGAACATTTGGAAAGATCTAGCTTTCCTACATATAACCAACCTGTTTGGTTTTGAATGCTAAGTTCTTACTAAAATTCTAAGTCTGTACAATACTACAAAGCTTCAGTAATCAAAACAGTGTTGTGCTGGCACAAACACAGACATATGGATCAATGGAACAGAATAAAGAGCCCAGAAATAAACCCACACACCTACGGTCAACTACTCTTCGACAAAGGAGACAAGAATATACATGGAGAAAAAGACAGTATCTTCAGCAAGTGGTGCCTGGAAAGTTGGACAGCCGCATGTAAATCGATGAAATTAGAACACACCCTCACACCATGCACAAAAATAAACTCAACACGGCTTAAAGACTTAAACGTAAGACATGACACCCGAAAACTCCTAGAAGAGATCATACGCAAAACATTCTCTGACATAAATCATACCAATGTTTTCCTAGGTCAGTCTCCCAAGGCAATAGAAATAAAAACAAAAATAAACAAATGGGACCTAAGCAAACGTACAAGCTTTTGCACACAAAACAAAAAAAAAACTACGGAATGGGAGAAAATATTTGCAAACCATGCAAACGACAAGGGCTTAATTTCCAAAATATACAAACAAACAGCTTATGCAACTCAACAACAACAAATCAACCCAATTGAAAAATGGGCAGAAGACCTAGACATTTCTCCAAAGAAGAAATACAGATGACCAATAGGCACATGAAAAGGGCTCAACAGCACTAATTATTAGAGAAATGCAAATCAAAACTACAATGAGGTACCACCTCACACCAGTCAGAATGGCCATCTTTAAAAAGTCTACAAATAACAAACACTGGAGAGGATATGGAGAAAAGGGAACCCTCCACTGTCGGTGGGAATGTAAGTTGGTGCAGCCACTATGGAAAATAGTATGGTGGTTACTCAAAAAACTAAAAATAGAATTACTATATGATCCAGCATTCCCACTCCTGAGCATATATCTGGAAAAAAACATAATTCAAAAAGATACATGCACCCCATGTTCATAGCAGCACTATTCACAATAGCCAAGACATGGAAACAACCTAAATGTCCATCAACAAATGAATGGATAAATAAGATGTGTACATATATACAATGGAATATTACTCAGCCATAAAAAAGAACAAAATAATGTCATTTGCAGCAACATGGATGCAATTAGAGGTTATCATACTAAGTGGGTAAGTCAGAAAGAGGAAGACAAATACCATATGCTATCACTTATATGTGAAATCTAAAATATTTCACAAGTGAATCTAGCTATGAAACAGAAACAGACTCACTGACATAGAGAACAGAGTTTCCAAGGGGGAGGGGAAGTGGGGAGACATGGACTGGGAGTTTGGGGTTAGTAGATGCGAACTTTTACATATAGAATGGATAAAAAACAACGTATTGCTGTATAGCACACGGAACTATATTCAATATCCTGAGATAAACCATAATGGAAAAGAATATTCAATAAAATGTGTATATATATCTGAATCACTTTGCTGTACAGCAGAAATCAACAAAACATTGTAAATCAACTATATTTCAATTAAAAAAATAAAATTCTAAGTCTGTAAAATAAAGTCCTTATAAGCTAAGAAGTTAAACCTTAAATCAGTTTTCTAAGCCATATATGCCTATATGGAAATGTGCTATCTACCAACTAATTTTTTTTTATTATTATTTTAGCCAAGAAACAGAGCTAAGCCCAATACTCCCAAATGCATCTACTATATACCATATATTAGGTATCTCCCAACACTTCATTTTAACAAATGCTGATTTATATGCTAGCATTCCTTTCACTATGCTTTGATTGTGACAATCTTCTCCATTTTGCTAAGATTGTATGTACCTGCTTCGATAGCTATTCTTTTCCTTTGAAAATTAAAATTCATCAGAAAATTTCCTATATTATTAATTTTTATTTCTTTGTCTTTTCTTTAACTTTTTGGATGCTCATATATCCCAAAATAGCACAACTTAATAAAGTCTATCTTTGTAAATCACCACTTAAATCTCAAAAATAATCATAATTGATTAACTGGGAAAAAGAAAATAAAAGACATTCCAAATACTCAAAGCTTTCAATGACATGCCTTGAGTTTTCAATGAAGTTTGATATAAAAACTGAAAAGAGCTGAATTTTTCTACGTAATGAAATGAATTTTTTTTCTAAGCTTCTGAACTTCCCATCCCTGAAAATAAAGCCTTGGTTAGCATCTGCCAAAGGAACTTTGGAGGACATTTCTTCACTGGCTGGAGAGAGTCTACTTTTTCATCTCTATTTATCAGTGTACAGATAAGGAAAAACTTAACCAGTTCACTTCTGTATTTCCTTTAATATTTTCTTTGGAAGGGAAAGAGGCAAGAAACCTCATCCTATGAGATCCCATGACCTCATCCTATGGATCCTCATCTCACAGGATCCATAGGATCCTATGAGATCCTATGTACTTAATGGAGATGAACTACAGATTTTGCTCTGAGCTTTCTGGCAGCAAACATGAAAAAGCAGCATAACACAAAGTCTAACATGATTTATAAGTTCCATAATTCCATGGACCAACCCATTAGATAAAAATAAATTATATGTATATAACTTATTTATATATAATATAAATATATAAATATATAAAATATATTATAAATATTTCTTTAATTAGAGACAGAAGTGTAAGTTAAAAAATATTGTATTCCAAATGTCTTTATAGTAAATATCAAAAAAATTCCAAGGGTTGCTCCTAAAGCAATATTAAATCTAGAAAGGTAAAGCACAAAGACATTTTCATAATTTGTTAAGAAAAGGTTTGAGTATCAGTTGTTCAAATTTCCAGATTTTATGAAATATTTTAGACAAAAGAAGACCATAAATGTTTAACTGTACTCAGTCTGATTTTTATTCTGCATATTTTAGTGTAAATATAAAGAATCTTTTAATTTGGAGATAATGAAAACTTTCTGTATAATTTGTTCACTTCCCTTAACTTTTCTCTACCCTTGCTTTACCTCCAGTCTATAAAATCAAAGAAAACATTTTTCATTATATTTGTGCTTTATTTACCTGTGCTTTGAGTCCTTGGATATGCAAGAGAATGCAGCAATGAGATTGCTGCATGGAGAATCCAATTCAGTCTTTAAAATATTTGAAACAATTTAAAGAGTAAACAGGAAGAGTCCGTGGCAGTAACATCACATTTCAGTGTTGCTCAGAATGAAGAAAAGCTGGGAGTTCTGCAGAGTCAACAGTCACAACAGAGAAGGAAGCACTGAACCTGAGTTAGTACTAGCTTTAGAATTCTATTATTTAATATTCACTAAGGGTATTCCAAAAATGTCAGGGCCTGCCCTTTAAACTTTCATTGTGCATCTGTGCATTTTCTGCCCTTTTAAAGCCCTGATTCACTAACTTTTTAAGCCAGTGGTGAAAATATTTCTAGTTTCCACTGAGACATATTGGGGGAAAATGGCATTTAATAATAATTAGATGAAGAATATTTCAGTTAGAATCAAAAGGAAGTTCTGGGAACTTTTCTAAAGGAGTGGACACACAATGAGCTGGAGAAGCAGGAAGGCTGGTGGTGTAATTCAGCCTAAGTCTGAAGAGCTGAGAAGCAGGAGCTCCTGTGCTTGGAGGCAGGAGAAGATGGATGACATCCCAGCTCAAGGAAAAAGAGAGGGGATTCACCCTTCCTTCTTTCGTGTTTTCTTTTTTCCATTCAGGCCCTCAACAGACTGATGCTACCACCCACATTGGTGAGGGCAGATCTTCTTTATTCAGACTACTAAATCAAATGGTACTCTCTTCTGGAAATACCCTCACAAACACACCCAGAAATAAAGTATTATCTGGGCATCCCTTAGCCCAGTCAAGCTGACATAAAATTAACCATCACAGGAAGGGCGCATGTAAATTGAAGATGGTTAACTGATGCTTTGACTTTTCTGTGATCCATGGTAAAACTTGGGAAGTTGTGCTATCTTAGATAGTAGGTTGCCTATCAGATTATTAACTACTCTATTCAACTAAAATAAAAATCATTATTGAGTTTTGCAGACCTGAGTAAGCCTCTCAAACAATGGTTATGCCATAATATAAAAAGTGATGAAATTAAACATTTTAGAGCAGTTTTTATAGTGATTTATTTGATTTCTTAGGCCTTTTGTTTTGTGCTCTACTTATTTCTACTTATTTAAATCTCTCCTTTCAGTGATAATAGTTATCTTATTTACTCAGAAACAAAACAAACAAACAAAAAACCCAAGGTAGTAGAAATATTGAAAACCAGAAACTGTATTAGAAATAATAGGAAGGAATATCAAGTACAAGCATAAGCACATATATAATTGTTAAAGATCTATTTTTATCCAACTAATAATTGCTTTCCATGTCAAACTAATACTAAAAAATATAATTTGCGGGCTTCCCTGGTGGCGCAGTGGTTGGGAGTCCGCCTGCCGATGCAGGGGACACGGGTTCGAGCGCCGGTCCGGGAAGATCCCACATGCCGCGGAGCGGCTGGGCCCGTGAGCCATGGCCGCTGAGCCTGCGCGTCCGGAGCCTGTGCTCCGCAACGGGAGAGGCCACAGCAGTGAGAGGCCCGCGTACCGCAGAAAAATAAAATAAAATAAAATAAAAAATAATTTGTGGGAAAAGAGCACAGATAGGTAATATCCATTTAGTAAATAGAATCAATATGGCCTTCCTGTGAGAAATTCTTTAGTTATATGATTTAAAACAAAACTAAACTAAAATGAAATAAATCCAAAATTAATTAAATTAAAAAACTGTAAGAGGGAGAAGAGGAGTGTCAATGCTGGTACAGTGTCTTAATTCAGTAGTAGGTAAGCTATAGCACATGGGCCAAGGTTGACCCACCACCTCTTTTTGTACAGCTATGGAGCTGCAAATGGCTTTTATATTTTTAATTGGTTTCAAAAATATAAAAAACCTAAATATTTCATGATGTGAAAAATAGATAAAATTTAAATTTCAATGTTCATAAAGCTTTTTTGGAACACAGCCACAGCTCATTCATTTACGTATGGTCCATGGTTTCTAGGCTGCTACAACAGTGGAATTGAGAAGCTGTGATAGAGTGTATGTGTCCCACAAAGCAGGACATATACACTGACTGGGCCTTTGCAGGAGAAATTTGTCTATTCCTATTTTAATTCAGAGACTTGCTAATTATTACCTGTTTGAAGAATATTAATGGGTATGTGTTTATATCACACGTTATGGTAAAATATTTAATACCTATTATATATAATATGCATGGATATAGTATAAACATGGATATAGTATATACTATATAAAAAGTATAGTATAGTATAGTATATTTAGTCCTTACTAATTGTCATGTACTGTGCATATTACATGCCTATCTCATTTAGTTCTCCCAGGCAATATATGCAATATTTGAGTTATTTCACTTAACCCCTGAAGTAGCCATGCAAGGATGTGCTAGAGTTAAACCCATTTAACAAATGCAAATACTGAAATTCACATAGACTATCTGGTTTCCAGAGTCAAACATCTGGAACTCAAGCCCCATTTAATCTAACTCCAAATTTCATACTCTTATTCACTGCTACAACTTTATGTTTAGTTACATATTTATATAAATTAAAATTTATACACAAATGCTAAGACATCAAAGTCTAAAGCAATTATGCAGCATATTTATTTTAATTTCAATTTAAATATATCTTTTGCTGTTTCAAGAAAATCTTAAGGACAGCAATAAATAATGTATTTAATGTTGCCAGATAGAGCCTACTACCGCAGACAAAGGCAGTTTCATAGAGGGCCAATATATTTTTCTCTTTTTCTCCTGGAATATTTTCTATCTAAGCAGAGTGAGTAGCCACAGAGAATATCACTCATTCTATGAACTTCCAGGGAATAGTCCTAAAAACACTTGTGAGATAGTAGATGAAAACTGAAGGAGGAAGGGAACTGAGGGAAGAGTAAGCAGAGGAAAATTGGCCATCTGCTTACCAGTCTGAAATTAGTCCAGTTTTTCTCCAGCTAAATTCATACAAATTAAGTTCAAATGATTAAATTGTACCAAGTGGAGATTCATAACCTTCCTAATTCTGTGAATCAGGAATTAATTATTGGTGGGAATATTCATCAAGACTGTCCTGACCCACAAAACGCTCTTCTCCAGCCATTCTTTTAAATATGTTCCTAGGGGGGAAAACGTCTCATTCTGGATCTTGGGTTGTAACTGACTTAGAATAGAATTAGAATATCTGAAGGGATTCTAATAAAAATTTAACCTGTAAAACCACACATTATTTGAGACTAAAACACTTTGTGACAAATTTACTAAAGTGAATTATGTTTTTAAAGGGAAAAGGGAGACACCAGTTAAAGAAAAAAATAATATTCTATGTATAAATATAAGATGTAAAGCGTCCATTTTTTTCCTTGATGAATGATATTTAACTTAGTACAAAGAAACTAAAATTTAAGAAACTTCTACATATGCCAGTAACCTTATTAGATGTTTCACTTATGCTATTTTGTATAATTCTTACAGCAGCCCTGTGAAACATACATTTTTCTCTCATTTAAAAATTTAAGAAAAGACAAAACAAAAGTAGCTGTTGTAGAGTAAGTCCTTGCTCGTGTTCATTGTTCAGTTCCTTTTCCCCTTATCCATACTGGATAGAGTATTCCTCCTTTTCCCTTGACTTTAGGCGTGGCCATGTAAATTGCTTTGGCAAGTGGAATACTGTATTAGTGAACTGATGATACAGGAGGTTTAAAATATGCTTCAGTTTTTGGCTTTCTCTTTTGTGCTTCTGCCCTTGTCATGAGAAGTTTTCCCTGGCATCTTAATACCCTTCAGCTGAGCCCACAAGCTGACCCAAAGACCATGGGCAAGAAAAACACTTACTGCTGTATGCCACAGATTTTTATGTAGGAAAATATGACTATGAAAAATTGGTGATGGGATGATACCATAAAACAAAACAAAACACACAAATGGGAAAAACTAAAATATGTGCCGTTTTATTTGGAATTAGGTGGGAGGCAGCAAAGAGACTCTCTTACGGGAAGCTGGAAGAATGAGCCCTGTAATAGTGGCAAGACTTTCGGTAAAATTTTAGTTACAGTTATTTAAAAGAGAGAAAATAAAATTTTGAGGCAAAATGTTGAATGTATGAGTTACTTGCTTAAGATACTACAAGAAAGTGATGAGCTCATTAAAGAACAAAATAAAACAAAAACTAGCCAGTTGGCAAGCGAAACTTAAGAATAGAGAGCTCAAAGACTGCATGGCTGGAGAAAGGAACTGTCGGTCTTCAAATCAAAGGTGTATCCTAACCAAGATGGCCGTAATCTTCCCCTCAGCTTCACTAAACTTTAGGGAGCTTTCTTCCCATGGTAGGTCCCCTGCCTCCCTTATTTTAGGGCGTTTACTTCAGAAAACTTTCTATTGTAAACTCTTTCTCTGCCCTTTTGAGAGGTAAATATTCTCCCAGCCTCTTGCCAGTTTTACAATACAAAAAGGTTTTTCTTATGTAAAGCAATTATACTCCAATAAAGATGTTAAAATAAATAATTCATTTTTAAAAATAGAATTTTCTCTACCTAAATTATGGTGAACCATGGAAGGAACTTAAATAAGTCCATTACATTTTTTTAAAAAGTTATTATGAAGATAATATATATTTGATTTTATTCAGTAAATGTGTACCTAAAGACACCATTAGATTGAATTTTTGTAAGCCTAATAAAAATGTAAATCCATTAAAAAAAAAAAAGACCTGGGAGCCACCCCTTTGAAATACAGTCATCAAGGATGAGAGTGCCCCTACCTCCCAGTCCCAGTGGAAAGGTAGGATAGTGTCTTCAAGGGGCATCAGTTAGCAAACACAGATGGCCTAATCATAGAGAAAAACATCTGCAAACTCAGGAACAACTCAATGTGATGGCACATCCCACTGACCAATCTCCTTCCTTAATGTCCTCTAGTCCTCTTCCACTAGATCACTCACCTCAGCACTTAAAAATACATTCACCTTGAGTTCAGTCTCTTTCCTCTGCGGCAATAATCTTAACTAAGGCTTCCTGTTTTTTTTTAACTTTGTCCAGTGTAATCTTTCTTTGACAGTCCATTGAAGAACAGCCTCAGATAAAGGACAACTACTCACTCTGAGCATTACAGTAAGACATGATCTCAGAGCAAAGACTAAATCAAGCCTGTGGCTGTGACATTCTTTGTTAAAACCTCTGAAAGGTGTAAGATACATCTAGTAGATCTTGTAAGCCAACAAGACTCCTAGGAAATGTAGGGTCATAAGCCCATAGAATCCTGATGTATACAAACCTCTAGTAACTAAGGAGAGAGAGAGAGGTATTTTGTAAAACTATTTTAGAGGTGACATTTGGCACATGGATTTGACCGGAATCAAATACATAGAAATTCAGAATGTTTCAAGAGAGTTGTACTAGCAAAGGCACCTCCTGCCTGCACTAAAAGAATATGAGATTTTTGAGATATTAAAAGACATTCAACAGGAAGCTGACCAAGAAATCTGCTCGATGCCCTTTTCAAAAATGGCCAAGGAGAATGATGCAAAGGAGAAAATCCCAGAGAGTGGAGTCAAGAGCTAGAGAGAACGATCGACTGAACTGAACTGAAGCTTAGTCAAGGTACATTTCCTATCCCCAGGGTACAGGATTCTGGCAATATTTGCTCGTTAGGATCTCAGAATTGCTGTAGACTCATAACTTCTATTTGCCTCCTTTTCTTTCCATTTCGAGTTAGGGGTGTTTATTGGGTTATCCTGCCCTTTTCTACCATCACATGTTGGGTGCATGGGATGGGAGGGGTGCAGACAATTTATCTAGCTCTCCAGATCCACAGGCACTGCATCTGGACCTGGTTGAGCCTGATGCCATGTAAAAATGGGACTATGGGGATGTTTTGAAGAGGAATTTCGTGTTTTTCACATGGGGAAATGGAGTGAATGGATATTTGTGACCAAAAGGAAGCTGGAGTTGTAGCAGCAATAAAGACACCCCACTCCAATCTCCTGATTATGGGGAGGGTGAATGTGATGCTGGATTATATGCAGATGACTATGAAATGACAAGTGGTCTGTTTGAAATGGGTTGATGACCTTGGGGTGACATCTGTCCCAGTCAGAGGAGCTCAGGGGTATTGAGGAAGTTCCAGTTTTACATATGTATCTCTTAATAGCATCTAAGCTTTAAAAACTTTAACTTTACTCACTAAGTAACAGAATCCTCAAGAGAGATAGAGTATAATGTTAATTATTAATAAATGATTTAAAATATTATTCTACTTGCATGACAACATGTTTTAATTAGGTTGAAATTGCATACTAATTGGTAAATCTAAGTTGAGTAGAGTCTCCTTGGAAGCATACATTTACTTTTACACAGTGTTTTAGATCGTTTTTATCTATTTGCATGTTTGAAGGAACTTGTGTTAAAATCTGATCTTAATATTGTACATATGATCACCACAACTGGTTAATACCTGTAAGGGAAAGAGTACCGAATTAGGAATGAGATGTGCTACTTACCACCTCTATGGCCTGGAACATGCATTTAACTTCCCTGAACATCAGTATCATTTTCTATAAAATGGGGCTGATATTAAATGTATTGTAGAGTTAGTGTGAAATTAATTGCTGCTATAGTATATGCATAGTTTCTATTGAACAGTAAGCTCTCAGAGCTTTAATTTCATACCTGTCCCCCTGTGAACACCCACACACAATTTTTCCTCAATGCATAAGAAATTGTTTATCTGACATGAAATACAAAGTTGGAATTTTTAAACGGATCTGTGGGCTTAGGACACAAAATGCTCAACTCCATTCACTCTTAATTTTCAGCCTGTCCTTTTCATAGTGCTGGTCAATCACATCAGAACTAGTTGTTCTATTCTATGGCTACTTCTCTTCTTAATCATGGTGGCTTAGAAGACCAAAATATTAGAAAATCAAATTAATTCAAAACAGCAAGTTATTTGAAAATAAAGAGGCTTTAAATTCAGGAGAATGTAAGTCATAGAGGATAGAGGTAGGAGCTGATCTGAACTTGTTAAAACCTTATCTACTGGTATGTCTCCAGGTCGCTCCCCTTGTGTTTTGTGTAGCCCGTTGCCACACTGGAGATGGTGCGAGGAGGGTAGATGTAAGGCTTAGCTCCTACAGTGATGCCTATAAAATGACCAGTGGTCTGTCTGAAAAGGGTTGATAATCTTGAGGTAGACATCTCTTCTATTGGAGGGGCTTGGGGAACGCAACTACTTTCTGCTTTTACATCCTCTATCCTGTGCAGGGCCTGCTCTGCTGCCCTGCCCTCTCAATCTGTTGCTCACTACATCTGAGCCTATCTCATTGGAGTATGAGGTTAGATAGGTTTAGATTCAAATCCCAGAACCACTATCCAAATAATCATATAATCTTGTATAAATTTCCTAAAATATTAGAACCTCCCTTCCTTAACTATTAAAGAAATTTTTTTTAAAAATCCAGCTCATAAAATCCACACCTCTTCTCAGATGAAATGAAACAACATGTGTCTGTGATGTAGCATGACAACCTTTAGTTGCCATTCAATAGAAAATAGCGAAATCAGCTTTTATAGCCTCACCTCTTTAAAAAAAAGTCACATATAAACCTGAGGCAAACAATATGTTGAAGGTCCATGTGAAAATTTTATCAGATATCCTTTGGGATTAAGAAACAGAAGGAAATCAGAAATTGACAAAATTCACATCTGGTTCTACCATGAAAGTAGAACAGATTAACTTCTGAGTTACGGGTACACACAAGGGGATCACTTCTACTGAAAGTGTGGTCCTCAGTATTGATTATTTGGATAACAAAGTGAGTTTCATCAGTCTGTTTTAAAATCCTAATATAATTTGTTTGAAAGTGTTTTAAAAGCATTTATTTCTGGTGACATTCTAGCTAGAAATAGATAAGATGCCTTTATAAAAAGGTATTCTGTATTAGAGAGCAAATATATCGGCACTAACCTCTTGAGTTAGAACTGAAAAAAGGTACACAGATAGTTACCATAACCATTGCATTTTAAATGGTCCAGAAATGTATGGTAAGTAGAAGCTTGTAGTAAATGTGTATGAGAGAAGAAATGTAAAGACTTGAATTTTGCCCAGAGCACTTACTGAGACTATTTGGGAAAACAGAGGAAGACCTTTTCTGAGCTTACCAAAAAGTTGTCATAAATCCACATTTTTGTACACATATACTCACATACACACACAATACACATTTTGGTTCCAAGGAATTGAAGTATGGTGGTATGTTATAACAAGAAAAAAATTTAAGATTTTTTTTAATCTCTAATTATTTCCAAGAAAACATTTGAGTCTAGCTTATTAATTAATGTAAATTTATATTAGAGATTGAAGTTTGTCATCTCACGTGGAAAGCTGAAAGGGAGAACAGATCATTAGTTTTCTAACAATCAGTGTTCTGTGTTTAATACAGACTGCTAAAGAAAATAAGCAGCAGCTTTGTGGATTATTCAAAGGCCCAAACTTCAGAAGGAGAGTTTTAAAATGTTGTACACTGGAAGTAGAAACAAGGAAATGGACACGCTTAAATCCCCAAGGTCAGCAAGAGATCAGTTATAGGCACCTTTCAACCTAATCAAGACAGGTTATTCATAGGAATACTCTTTACACTGTGTCAACGATATAAGAGAAAAATATGGATAGAGAAATGTGATGAACAGACTTTATAACTCCAACCACTGTGTTCCTGCCCTTGTATTATCCTCCACCCCCTTGATTGTGAAAGAGACCTGTGACTTGCTTCTATCAACAGAATATGACAAAAGTGATAAGATGTCACTCCCCTGATTAAGTCATGCTATACAAGACCTTATCTTGCCCCCAGCTGCTTTCCTTACTGACTTTGAAGGATCAAGCTTATATGAGCTGTATGGTCACAAGGAAATGAATTCTGCCAGCAACCTGAGTGATCTTGGAAGTTCATCTTTCCCCATCGATCCTCCAAATGAGAACCCAGTCCTGGCTGATATCTTGATTGCAGCCTTGCAGAGGACCCAACTAAGCTGTGCCCAGATACTTCACCCAGAGAATCTTTGAGATAATAAATGCATATTGTTCTAAGTCACCAAGTCTGTGGCGATTTGTTACATAGCATAGAAAACTAATATACGGAAATCCATCAATCTTCACAGAACAGCTTGGTGAAGGTAGAGCTTTCTTTGGAATATTGTTTGGTTTAAGGATAACTAATCCCTTTTCAGGTGCCTTAGTAGTACTGGACTACACACTAATGCGGAGAGGGCTCATTTAATGCCAAGTAACTATATGAAATGAAGCTCAAGCTCCAAATTCAAAAAAATGAAGGCTAAAAGGGGAAACCTATCAGACTGATTATCCAAAGAACTTATGGTTTCACCAACTTATTTTCTGTTGTTTCTTTTCTTTTTTTTTTTTTTTTTTTTTTGTGGTACGCGGGCCTCTCACTGTTGTGGCCTCTCCTGTTGTGCAGCACAGGCTCCGGACGCGCAGGCTCAGCAGCCATGGCCACGGACCCAGCCGCTCCGTGACATGGGGGATCTTCCCGAACCGGGGCACGAACCCGTGTCCCCTGCATCGGCAGGCGGACTCTCAACCACTGCGCCACCAGGGAAGCCCAGTTGTTTCTTTTATTTTTTGTTTTTAATTGTGGTAACATTGGGGTAAAATACAGTTTGCCATCTTAACCATTTTTAAGTATACAGTGCAGTAGCATTAAGTATAGTACATTCATATTGCTGTGCAGTGTCCAGAACTCTTCATCTTGCAAAACTGAAACACTGTAACTATTAAACAACTCCCCATTCTTCCCTCTGCCCAGGCCCTGGTAACCACCTTTCTACTTTCTGGGTTGGATTTTTGACTACTCTAGGTACCTCATGTAAGTAGAATCACACAGTATTTGTCTTTTGTGATTAACTTATTTTACTAAGCATACTGTCCTCAAGGTTCATCTATGTCGTAGCATGTGACAGGATTTCTTTCTTTTTTAAACCTGAATAATACAGTAACTCCCCTACATATGAACTTTCAAGTCACAAACTTTCAAAGATGCAAACATGCCTTTGCATGTCCAATCATATAAAGTAGTTCACGTGTCTGGCATACATTGTCACGTGCGTGCATCCTCTACAAGTGGTTGTGCTTTTGTGTACTTTACTGTACAGTACTGTATAGAGTACAGTATCTTTATTTCGAGCTAGATCTGCAAGAGGACGACTTCATTGAACTCCTTGCTGTGCAACACGAGGAGCTTACTAATGAAGACCTGATGGAAATGGAGCCCCAGAGAAAGGATGAAGAGAGACAAGAGGAAGAAGTAACTGAAGAGCTGAAGAGATTCACGATGCAGGAAATGGCAAGGGGATTTTCTTTATTTGAGGAGGCATAGGATCTGAATGTAGAACGGTACACGAAGGTTGCAGTAGCCGTTCAGTATGCAATCCAGTGCTACCGCATCATCTATGATGAGAAAAAAAGAGCAACTACCCAGACATCACTGGATCATTTTTCCAAGAGCATAGAGAGAATTGAACCTAGCAAGGAACCAGAACCTGTGCTGTCAACATTAGGTGTGAATGAAACTAGAGCTTGCCCTCCATCTCCTACTGCTGGTGATCCTTCAGCTCTACCATCTCCCACCTCCTCTCCCTCCTCCAGTCAGTAACTCTTCTTGCCTGTTCACTTGATGCCAGCCCCTGTATGCCAGCTGTTGTACTGTACACTGTACTTTTCAAGGTACAGTACTGTAAGATTAAAAATGTTTCCTTTATTTTTTGTGTTTGTTTTTTATGTATTATTTGTGTGTAAAGTATTATAAACTTATTACAGTACAGTACCCTATAGCCAATTGTGTTAGTTGGGTACCTAGGCTAACTCTGTTGGACTTAAAAACAAGTTAGACTTACGAACTCACTCTCAGAAGGAACTTGTTCATATGTAGGGGACTTACTGTATTCTATTATTTGTATTTACCATGTTTTGTTTATCCATTCATCCATTGCTGGACAATTAGGTTGTTTCAGACTTTGGGCTATTGTGACTAATTCTGCAATGACTATATAAGTGTACAAATATTTCTTCAAGACTCTTCTTTCAATTATTTTGTATACATACCGAAAAGTGGGATTGCTGGATCATATGGTAATTCTATTTTTAATTTTTGAGAAACTGCTGTACTGTTTTCCGTAGTAGATGTACCATTTAACATTCTCACCAACAGTGTACAAGGCTTCAACTTTCTTCATATCCTCACCATTTTTTATTTTCTGTTTTTTGATGGTAGCCATCCTTACGGATATGAGGTGGTATCTCATTGTGGTGCTGATTTCCATTTCCCTAATGGTTAGTGATATTAAGCATCTTTCCCTGTGTTTTTTGGCCATTTGTATATCTTCTTTGGAGAAATGTCTATTAAAGTCTTTTGCTTCTTTTTTTAAATATATTCCAAATATGATCGGTTTATTTTATTTTACTCTGATGCAAAACCAAAGATTCCATGACCACAAAGAGACCTATATAATACAAGGTCATGAAAAAGTGGTGTGGGATATGCAGGACGTGATGAACAACTGGAGAGTCGGGCCATCTCCTTTTTAACACGACACTACACCATCGCTGAGCAACACATGGAAAATAACACTGTGGAACTGAACTGAAATGTGGCACGAATGTGACAACTTCCGGGCATGCCTTCAAGCACACCTCCCTTAGGATGGACTCGATATCTAGACTTCAGTGTGGGGAGGATTACAATTCTTTGGAAGAATAAAAAGTTCACACTTTTGCAATTTCACAGAAGAATTTTAAGGCCAAAACATAGTGGGTTCATTTCTCTTCACCTCCAAGGACAAAGCTGATGCTTTACTCAAAACCACGTTAAGAAGAATTACAATCCTGCAGCCTGTGGAACAAAAAACACATTCACAGAAATATAGACGAGATGAAAAGGCAGAGGGCTATGTACCAGATGAAGGAACAAGATAAAACCCCAGAAAAACAACTAAATGAAATGGAGATAGGAAATCTTGCAGAAAAAAGAATTCAGGATAATGATAGTGAAGATGATCCAAGACTTCGGAAAACGAATGGAGGCAAAGATCAAGAAGATGCAAGAAATGTTTAACGAAGGCCTAGAAGAATTAAAGAACAAACAAACAGAGATGAGCAATATAATAACTGAAATGAAAAACGCATGAGCTGGAGGAATCAGACTCCCTGACTTCAGACTATACTACAAAGCTACAGTAATCCATACAATATGGTACTGGCACAAAAATAGAAATGTACATCAATGGAACAGGATAGAAAGCCCAGAGATAAACCCATGCACCTATGGTCAACTAATCTATGACAAAGGATGCACGGATATATTGCTGGAGAGGGTGTGGAGAAAAGGGAACCCTCTTGCACTGTTGGTGAGAATGTAAATTGATACAGCCACTATGGAGAACAGTATGGAGGTTCCTTAAAGAACTAAAAATAGAATTACCATATGACCTAGCAATCCCACTCCTGGGTATATACCCAGAGAAAACCATAATTAAAAAAGACACATTCACCCCAATGTTCATTGCAGCACTACTGACAATAGCCAGGTCATGGAAGCAACCTAAATGCCCTTCAACAGATGAATGGATAAAGAAGATGTGCTACATATATACAATGGAATATTACTCAGCCATATAAAGGAATGAAATTGGGTCATTTGTAGAGATGTGAATGCATCTAGAGAATGTCATACAGAGTGAAGTAAGTCAGAAAGAGAAAAACAAATATCGTATATTAACGCATATATGTGGAACCTAGAAAAATAGTACAGATGAACTGGTTTGCAGGGCAGAAATTGAGACACAGATGTAGAGAACGTATGGACACCAAGGGGGGTAAGCGGTGGGGGTTGGGGGTTGTGGTGTGATGAATTGAGAGATTGGGATTGACATGTATACACTGATGTGTATAAAATGGATGACTAATAAGAAAAAAAAAATAAACATACACAGGTTATTTGTGAGTAAAAAAAAAAAAAAACAATTATGAGGTCTCTTTGAACTCCAGAATTCACGGACACCTCTTATAGCAATGGATCATGATTGTTTACTAATAAAGTTCACTTGATATGGACATGCAGAAATTAAAAAAAAAAATTACTCTGAGAGTGTAAAAAAACAAAACCAAACCACATTAAGCTTCTAGTTCAGATCCCAGCCTGACCTTGTGCCCTCCTGCATTGAAGGTCTTTCCATGGATTAGAGCTGACAGGGTCAATTTCACTCCTGCTTGAAGGGGCTGAGTATAACGCAGCCAATCAGGCTGGCGTTATTCACTTTAGCCGATAGAGAAGTTCTACAATCCAGCTTGTACTTAGCAGAGATGCTGAAATGTGTGTTGTTACTGCCGGTGGTCCACGAGAGGTTTACTGATGTTTCAATCTTCTCATTCACCTTCTGGTAGATCTACCTTCCAAATTCAGTGCCATTGTCCACATGAGTGTGCAGCTGGAAGTCTGTGGCCTTGTAACCCAGGGCGAAATTATTGTGACAGTTTGGATTTGGCTGTGTCAAAACTCATCTGATAACCAGCAAGCCAACCTTCAAAGGCCAACACAGCCCAGCCATAGATGGTTGGTCCAGAAAAACTGATACCAACATTACTGCCAAGACTGAAAGAATCCCGTTTATAGGAGGCCTTCAATTTCCCACTCTTCTTTCCTGTGTTCCCTACAAATATGGTATCAAGAGTCAGTTTTGACCCTTCAGCCAACTTATTCTATTCTCCAAAGACATTTCTGTCCCAAGAGTACTGTCTGTGTTCCACTTTTGGGTGAAGGTCAGTCCATAGTTACAAATCTTGTATTTGGTCTCTAGGTTGCCTGATGCTTTCCCTGTATCATTGTAAGCATGACCAGAAGTAGACAATTCCACTCCACTACATGACTTGGTTCTCAGATCTATTTTGACCATGCCAAATCCATATCCTTTGTTGAAGACATCCTTGGCAGCCTTTCCCAGGTCATAGTAAGTTGGTGTGTTACACATATCTCCGACGGCAGGGCCTGTCCGCTCAGCCAGGAGAGTCCATCCACTCCATTAGAGCACCGCTTAAGGTCTTCTTCAGGCCAATGCCGTCCGCGCCTGTGCAGCCCCACACCCGCGGTATCTGTGCGCTGCGAGCCCCACGCTGCGGCTGTGCCAGAGTGTTGCACCGGGGTCGCGCACCACACACGAGAGCCGGACTAACACCCCCAACTGTCCGAGTGCATGCGTGCGCGGCAGGGCCCGGCCTTTGGCTTCTTTCTTAATTATTTTTGTTGTTGTTGAGTGGTAGGAGTTTTAAAAATATATATTCTGAACATTAACCCCTTATCAGATATATGATTTATAAATATTGTTTCCCATTCCATAAGTTGCTTTTTCACTCTGTTGATTGTGTCCTTTGATGCACAATTTATCTATTCTTCTTTTGTTTCCTGCTCTCTCTTTTTTTTAAATCACACAAGTATTCCCCAGTGCTCTAATCCAAGATTCAAAGAGAATGATCATCATCACACGATGGGATGGAATGGAATAGATTCATCAGATGCAGTCACAAGTCCCAGTCTTTCTACCTTTTAGGGATACTTGTCTAACTTTTTTAGTAAAAGCACTGCTTAAACCCTGTCAAATCTCCGTGAAGGAGATGGGCTTGAATGTATAGTTCTCTACATCCTGCTTATTGGGCTTACCTATAGCTAGAGTTGGGCTATGGGAGCATCTGAGCTCTCTCTTTGGGCCCACCAGACAAAACAAAAGAAAGAAAACCAAAGCAAACAAAAATACTTCCGAAGTATAAAAGACCATGTGTCCAATTTTAAGGATAGATATCGACTATAGCATGGGGAGGCAGTGTACAACGTGGTGGATAATTTTACTGGTGAGGACTGTATCCAAAACAACTGAGTGTTCAGGAAAAAATTTACTAAATATTTCATCTCAGAATTGCTATGATAATTTGGCATATAACTGTAACTACCTCTGAACAAGTTGCCCTGTCAGGAATATGGAGGAGGCGAAAGTTTCTCAAAAAATATTTTAAATTAAAACCAATATACTGGAGTGCTAAAATAACAAAACCTCTTTGTGACCTCAAATAATTCTCTCTCTGGACCTGTTCCCTTACCTGTAAAAAATGATGCTAAATAAATGAGTTAATCTGTCTTTTAGTTTGATTCAAAATCAATGAAGTATATGGGAAAAGCAGGGTGCCTACATGATTACATGACTTCATATACCTCAGAATGGGTTTTGTTTTACATATAATTAAAAGCAAATTATAAGCCAAGAAAATAATTACAACATCTTACAGAGTTCATGTGGGTGTGGTCATGTGGTTAAACGTGGATGTGAGGGTACTACACAAGGTAAGCTCCTTGCAGTGAATTTACTAAGTTTACATTTCCCATACGGCAAGTTTCTTAAGGGTATTTAAGGTTTTAATGCAAGAAGCATGCGTGACATTACTCTGTTAATATTACAGGAAGTCTTTACTTTTGTATAGCTTATTTTGGCTGTAATAAAGTCTGCAACTCACATTTTCTATGCAATAAATGTATAGGATCTATTTCTCTCAGGGTCTTTAACAACTGTCTTTACTACTGCAGCAAAATATTTTAGTGAAAATGTGTGATTTGCGGGTGCTAAACATGGAGATGAGGTTGGAGGGACACGGTGGGACAAAGTGGCATAATGCGCTGTGAGGATAATAGATGCATTCTTTGGTTTACTGGATGACCATTTCACACCAAGAAGTAAATTAAATTCATGCAGTAATAATTTTTAAGAGCCAGAAATACAGAACTATAGAGAAATGAACCCATGTGAGCTCATTCTTTTAGTCATATTGGCCCACACAAGACTCCTAAACAGTGTGTGTACCAAGCACAGTGAAAGACGATACTGAAACTATTCCTTTTCCTTTTTCCTTTCCTTTTCCTCTAGCTTTTCTTTTCCATTATGAGGTATGCTTAGCTATTCAGCAAACAATTATAGATGACAAACTATTGTACTAGTTATGTCATGAAGAGCTAAGGAATGTTGGCAGAGACATGAATAATGCTCAGAATTTTCACTCAATCTTTAAGTGCAGTATTACTATTAATTCATGCTAGAATTATACAGACATTAGCAAGGTACATAATTATGGTAGTAATTTTCTTTAATATTATAATGTCTTATAAATGTTAGGATTGCTTTTCCAGAAGAGGGAAGATAAAAGTTTCCCTTATTCTGAACTTAATCTTCTGTGAATGAGCTACCCCAATTGCCCTCCCCAAAGTCTACCTATGGAATTGAGCTAGAAAACACCATGTCCTACACAGCAGCAAAAGTTGCTACATCGTTATTTGTCTTTAAAATACCCTTTTTGTAAACAAGAGGAGTTATTCAAGAGATTTGCAGCATATCCTCGGTGAAGACAGGAGAGGAGAAAATACTAGAGGTATATGTATTGTGCTTTGCTTTATATCATAAACAGGTAAATGGAAGGTCAAGCATTTATTATTTTAAACAAATTCAAGTGAGGAGGGATGTTTTATTTTGTAAATAATTATGGCCTTATTTGTTTTAAGTTCAAATTTCCATACATCAAATTTTATTAAATGGAGCACATCTGTATGAGATCTAAATGGAAAACCTGAGAAGAGTTCATGTTTAATGTAGTGATGATTTAATGAATTAATCATTCATTTGTATATTAAATATTAGCCAAATATTTACCTAGACTCTGTTTTGTTCAGAATAGACTAGATCTTACTGCAGGAACAAATAACCACTATTACTGACTCCAAACAGACCAAAAAAAGGTTTATTTCCTACACTAGTTACATGTCGGTGACAGGATAACTAGGACCTCTGTTCATTGTCACGTCACCTCCCCTCTGAGACTCAGGCTGATGAAGCATTCACTAGCTACACCATGCCAGACACTGTGGTAGAACAGGAAAAGAATATGTTCAGGCCCGCACTGTCTCTTAAAACTTCTACCCAGAAATGACACATGTCACCGTGACTCATGTTTCATTGGCCAACACAAGGCCCATAACGCGAGTCTGAAGTGCAGTATGAGAAATGCAGTAAACTGAATTTCCTATTCACATGTTTAGGTGTGATTTCCTGTCCCTAACTAAATACAGAAAACAAGCAAAAATCAGTGTTACTTGTTTCAGAAAACACTTGACCCTGAGAGATACGCGTGCTAATCAAGTAACTCATTGATCAAAACTAACATCCCACTATCAAGAATGGCTTCAAGACCTTCACTTTGTTGTGTCCACCATGCAAAGCCATCATGTCGTGAATATTTCCTGATCTCAACTAATTCCCATTTTGCAAGACACAACTTAAAATCACCTAGCTCAGGCCCCAAAACCCTGTAAAAATTCTCCATTGATTTCCCCTTTCTGACACAATGTTAAAACAGTGTTTTCTCTTACTGCAGCTGGTCAAAGAAGCTGTGCCTTGCTGAAACACTAAGTTTTTATGCTGGCTTTCTGGAGGACTAATTATTTGATATATGCCTACTCCACACCTGGAAGGAGACAGGAAATGAAATATCACTGAGCAGCATGAATGGTAATCATAGTATTTATATGTAAAGTGTTGTGATAGGCTTTTGAAATACAGATTTGAATAAGGCCCAAGCTTTGGCATATGATAGGTGCTTCATGTTTGTTAACTGAATGGCTGAAATACAGAAAAAAAGGCAAGTGTGTATGAATCTTATAATATTTCATGAAGACAATGATAATAATAGAGTTAGCAAGATAAATAATTAAGGTCTATACAACCTCACTGCTATGCAACCCCATGTTTTATCCGGGGTTAATTTTTTTCTGATTCTCAGGCCTGTTTCCCTGGCCTGAGAGTGAGAGTACCCCACAGAGAAGTTGACAGTTTCTTCTCAATATGGTTTGCAACAAATCACGTCATAGGAATTGAAGAACTTCAGAAAGAAAACCTAGTCTAGACGAGAATAACATATTTGACTGTTTCTCAAATTTCATTCTCTTCCATATCTGTAAATCCATGAAGACACAACGTTTTCACCTCCTAATACCTAATACAGTATAGATGTACAATAAAGATTTTTAATGAGTGAATGAATATTAACCCCCTTCATTCTTGTGGCATTTATTGGGCTCACACTATATACAAAACTATGTGCTGGAGAAACCACCATGCTTCTAAAAGGTGAAGAATAGCTGGGCCTTCTCTTAACGCTAAAAGGCTAGGCACATTTCCTAAAGAAATAATTGTATGACAAGCAACATGATACAGTAGAAAGAGTTCTGAACTTAGAATATATTTTCGATGCCAGCTCTAGCATTTGATTCTCTGTGTGAACTCTGGCAAGTCTCTATGTGCCCCCATCTTGGTTTCCTAGCCTACAGAATGAGAGAGGTGATATATTTACATTTTAAATGTGTTATGAGCAAGCAAATACTTGGAAAATAACTTAGCACCATCTGCATTTAAGCCTAGCAAATTGTTTCTATGTGTCCCTCTTTTAACTCTTCATCTTTTGTCTGTGATCCTGTAGCATCCTGTGGCATTTTATGCCCTGCAGTGAATTCTAATTCTCTATAGATTTGTCTGTATACTTCCCTTCGCAACTTCCCTGAGGACAAGACCATTTTATTCATTTTTACATCCCACACGTTTACTACAGAGCCTGATGTATAGGAGCTGTTCAGTAAATGTTTGAAAAATGAAAGAATATATATAAATGTATAGATGAACTAATAAGTGAATGAATGAAATGAGCTGTGGAATTAATAACTTTCAACCAAGTTTTTGATGAATCATTATAGTAAGAGGGTCCCTGGCTCCTCTCATCTGTGTACCTTTTTTAAAGACAAAGATGTAACTGATGTGCAGCAAAGGATGAACATCAACCCTATACAGCAATTTTCCCAAACTTCCTCGATGATATGAATTACTTGGGTATTTATTAAATATACAGTTTCCCAGACCTTTGTCTTAAAGATTATAATTTTCCAGTCTGGAATATCATTAAGTAATTTGTATTTCTAACAGCTGCTCCTAGGTAATACATAACATTATGGAAATTTGGTAAATACTGATCTAGAATATAAAATGTAATAACAGTTACAACAAAACATATAGTGCCTGCTAGGTTAAATTATTTTACTGCACTAATTTACTTCATTAATTTATAGATATTGACTCATTTTATCTTCACAACAACCCTAAGAAGAAGTCATTATTATTACCTCTATTTTACAAATGAGTAAAACTGGGGTATGGAAAAGTTAAATAACTTACCCAGGTTATGGAACTATATATGGAATAGGTGGGATTTGAAAACTGGCAACCTGACTTTTGAGTATGTACTCTTAATTTTTCTTGATTACTTCCTCCCCAACAATGAAAACAGCGCATAGTGCTACACAATTTAAAATATATTATTTTTACTATTTCTGAGAGCAAGTGATGCTCACAAAGATCCATTAAGAGAATTTCCAAGGTACGCACCACTTGAGGATTTGGATTTGCAGTGCATGGGAGAGCACCATGTAGTTACTGACCAAACTCTTTGGAAAGCTACTGTATTAGTTTGCTACTGCTGCCGTAACAAATTAATACAAATTTCGTGGCTAAAAAGCACACAAATTTATTATATTACACTTCTAGAGATCATAATTCTAGAAAGCGTCTTATGAAGATACAATCAAGGTGTTGAAAGGGCTGATTCTTTCTGGAAACTCCAGAGGAGAACCTTGGCTTGTGGCTGCAGCACTTTAATCTCTGCTTCCGTTGTCAAAATGCTCTGTCCTATTCTGTTCCTCCTTCTTCCCTCTTATAAGAGCCCTTATGATAACATTGAGTCAACCTGGACAATTCAGGATAATCTCACCAGTCCAAGTTCCTTAACTTAAATCAACTCTGCCAAGTCCCTTTCATCATGTAAATTCACATATTCACAGGTTTTGGGACTTGGGTACCTTTGGTGGCCATTTGTTACCCTAGCACACCAAGAGCAACACAAGGGGTTACCACATAGGACAGTTTCTTAATCTAGATGTCACGGAGCCTCTTGCTGTACTCTATGTGTCCACCAAAGGACGGGGATTGGGTGAAACAGTTTTCAAAATCTTGGCTAGAATACTTGGGGGAATAAAAATACAGGTTCTGATTTGATCAAGAAATCATCCTTTAAATACCCACGAAGAACATTATACCCAACTAACCTCAGTCAGCAACCCCTTCTTTATCTTACATGGGAACTGTTCTGTTATCCCAAGGTAAAAACTATCCATGGGGAGCTGGGTACTCGATGCTTTCCCGGAAGCCTAAATCCAACTAATTTTCATATTCCACAAGAGTTTGCTGTGGGTTTACCTACAAACTAATAACAAACCGTCCAAAATCTGAAGTCATAAAAAATCCTTAGCAAGGTTTTACAGACGCAAATCATGCCCAGTTGAAAGATTCTACCTTTCTGAGACAGAAGAGTGTTCGTATAAGACAGAGGAAATTCTGTAAAGGGCTGTCTGTATCTTAATGATAAATATTCCTCTCCTGTTGAAAATTCTGCAGCAAGCTTTAAAAAAAATCAAATCATAGACAGCATGAGGAGCTGCTGGAGGTCACAAAGGACTAAAATCTGTAATAATTTGCATGTCTCTATCAGATAATAGAAAGCAAGATGTTGACTGAAACAGTTTCATTTCAAATGATCTCTGTGATATTGATCAAATTGGGAGCATGCCAAATAAAAACGTTTTCTTATTAATTCTTAAATTGCTTCTCTCATTTTGCAAATGTAAGTTAATGCATTGACAAGAGGAAAAATGTTACTTGAAGTAGAAACAAATATGAATTGGCTAACAGATGCAGGAAGCTAAATAGCAGTCATCTTTGGAATAATTTTTCTAGGCTTTGTTAGTTCATATTTTATGGAGCTGAGAAGAAAGTGTTGAGTTTTCCTATTGCAATGTTCCATTAAGAGTATTTCCAGAATAAGCACCACGTTACGTTTTGGATCTTGCCGTGCACGATAGGACAGCACTGAACATCCTCTGGATGACTTATGAGCAGTGAAATTAAGTTGTTTGCAAAGTTGTCTTTGGGGGCAAGGTAAATGAAATGATCTGAAACTAATGGAAGTTTGTCTTAGGTCCTGGAACGTTACCCTGAATGGCTTGAAGGTGTCACTTTAAGCAGATCACTTAAATATTTTGTACTAGAATCTCTCCTTTTGTATAAGACAGATATTATATACCTGCTATGTCTTTACCTAAAGTCCAAGAGTACTTTCGAGATTTGCAAGATTTTTTAATTTTTAAGGCATTCCAAAGAAAAATTGAACATGTAGGAAATAAGTATAATCTTTTCATTTCATATTCGATCTAGATTAAAAATATTCCGCCCCTTATGTTGACAAATATCATTCTGAGGGATTTATCTTAAGGAATTATCCAAAAGACAAAACAGGCTATGGTCAAAGAACAAAGATGTTCTTTTGTGTATTAAATGTGATAAGAAATATATGAACGCGATCAAATTGTCCCAACCATTGACATTTGATTATATAAATAATAGAAATGTGTTTAGTTGATGAACACTTTCATTAAAATAAATGATAATGAGATCTATGTGGCAGCATTGAAAATTACATAGTGTTACGTGGAATTAAAAGTGAACCCTTTTTACAGGGATAAAGATGCAGACGTAGAGAATGGACTTGAGGACACAGGGAGGGGGAAGGGTAAGCTGGGATGAAGTGAGAGAGTGGCATAGACATATATACACTACCAAATGTAAAACAGATAGCTAGTGGGAAGCAGCCGCATAGCACAGGGAGGTCAGCTCGGTGCTTTGTGACCACCTAGATGGGTGGGATAGGGAGGGTGGGAGGGAGACGCAAGAGGGAGGAGATGTGGGGATATATGTATACGTAGAGCTGATTCACTTTGTTATAAAGCAGAAACTAACACACCATTGTAAAGCAATTATACTCCAATAAAGATGTTTAAAAAAATTAAAAAAGCAAAGAAAAAAAGTGAACCCTTTTTACCAATATAGCAAATACGTTTTCCATATGGATGAAAACTGGATGAGATGTGCACAATTTGAAATGAAATATGTTTGGGTAAAGATCTGAGTGATACGCATTTATCTATTTTTACATTTATTAAACATCCTGTCATGTTATACAGTCTTTAAAATTTTTAGAAATACTTAAATTAGGATTTTAAAAGGAAAGAAATAAAGACTTATGGGGGAACGCTTGACTTTTTTGCTCTTACCATCCTGTTTTTCATCTTTTCCATTCCCTAGACTCAGCCAACATCACTATCTTCACTGGAAGCTTTCTCTACAATTCACACGACTGTTTAAAGGTTTATCATTCACAGTGTTCTGCTAGTGAAAGAACTCTATAGCGGCCTGCAGGCTCTGGCTAGCTGTCTCTTCTCCTGGCTGCCCTTGGGTCATCCACACCACTGCTGGTAAAATGCCAACAAGAAAATGAATGGAGCATCCGCCTATACCCTGATTCCTTCCTAAGGGAGCCTGTCTCTGGGGAGCAACTAAAAGGGCAGGGAAAATGTGCAGAAATCTCATGGGGACGGAAAGACGTGAAGACAGCTGGTAGATTTGGCAAACCCACGTCCCTGCAGAAACCTGTCGCTCAGAAATAATGCAACCCAATTCTCTATGAATAGGCATGTTACTAGACTGAAAGTGGAGGGAGCATCTCTGTGAATACAGCCATTTTAAAAAGAGTAAACCAGACGTTGTGCTCAGAACTATGCATGCATGATCTCATTTAATTCTCACAACAACCCAAGAGAGAGAAAATGTAATCTCCGTTTTGTCAATGAGGAGAATGGGACCCTGAAAGAGTTAATGACTTTCCCTGTGGCACCCAGGCTTACCAGAGAGTGTTGCAACCTTCTACGTTTTTGTTTAGTCTCTGAAGACAGTGTAACCAGGATTATGTAGAAAATACAGCAAAACAAACACCTTTTCCTCCATACCAGGAGATCCACAATCATGCTGTTGGATCAATGGTCCAGGGCCTTCCTATTAGCTGCTTCAATTTGCTAATCAGGTAGCCTTTAAGAATACAAACTTTCCTAATCAAACTAGCGAATGTTGGCATTGCATTTTGCTTCTTCAGACACCTGAAGTAACACCTCTGAGGTGAAGGAAAGAATATCATGTGTATGACCTCATCTTTGGATATTCTACTGTACGATACCATGTCTTAGAACACGTGTGACGGGTAAATGTTTATAATGATAAGTTTAACTTGTGACCCAATGACCCATATGTATGCTTGTTTTCCACTTGCCTTCTTAAAAACACATGCAGTTAATTTCAATTTATAGATACTCATTTTGTTTTAACATCTTTTACTATCTAGGCCAGACCACTCTGGTGATGTGGGAGAGCTTAGGTAGATTACATACATGATGAAGTGGTAAGGACAAAAAGAACTTTAGTGGCTAACATATGCCAAGCATGGTTCTGGACACATTACATATTTATTTCAGTCTTTACAACTGGCCTTCAAGATAGATACTGTTATTCCCTTTTGTACTTTTGAGAAGATAAAGGTTTAGGAGTTTTCCCAACAATATCACACTACTGGTGAATTGTTAGAGCCAAGATTCTGAAATAGACTTTCTAAAGTCTTTTCCAAATACACCAATATTCCTTATATTCCCCAGAACAGCTCAAGCACAATAATACTGCCAGGATCTTACTTCTCTTGCTGGCCTTGAAATGGTGCATGGGTTCTTAGTTGTAATCAACAGAAACTGACTCTGATCAATTAAATTTGTTTTAAAGGTTATTAGATAACTCGAGGAATCACGAGCAGGGCTGCAGATTGAGACATGGAAAAACAACAGGAACAAGAACAGCTCCTAAAACCAGAGTCACAATCGTCCCACAGAGCTAGTCCTATAAAGATACCATTGCTGCCACCATTAACCCCTTGATGCCACAGCTTGAACCTCCACCATCACCCCTGGCACTAGCTGCTCAACACCGGACACTGCCTTTGCCCATGGCCACTGCTGCCCTGGAAACTCGAGGAGTTGCCTCTTCCACTGCAGCCTTCCACCCACATGGGTTCTTCAACGTCTCTGTTCTTTACCTGAATTCCCTAACTCGAAGTTAAAGTGAGGTCGAGCATGTGTGATCAGTTGAGCCCGTGTCGCATGCCTACACTTTAGTCACAAGGGGTACTGCAAAACCAAGTATCTGATATTCTCTAATTCTTTCATTATAGATAGGCTGTCACTGCCTTTCCCCAAAACTCAAAAATGCTATCGTCACATTAGCAATAGGAGACGACACCTCTCCCCCATTCCCACCATCCCTGAAAAATGTCAACAATACATCTGAGTTTGTTTCTCATTCTTATGGCTTCAGAATTTAAAAGTTTCCTTTTAAAATATAAAGAGGATCACCTAAAGAAGACAAACATTGCTATGAACAAGCCAGCCCTTTAGATCCTTCTGGTTTATGTGATTATTTCACGTAAAAATCAAAGTTCTAAAAAGATGGGCTATAAAAACAATCACGTTGATTTAGGTTCAAGGGTAGGAAAAGAAGAATTAATAGAGAAAGGCAAAACTGGTTTGTTTTTGTTGTTGTTCAGTTGTTTGTTCTGCAGACCTGGGAGGTAATTCTAGGAAAAGTGACTGAGAGGGAAAAAGAAGCAACATGACCAGAAAGTTACTTAAATAACAAATGGGTATGCATTCATTCATTCTTTGCTCCAACAAATATTTTTGAGCGTCTATGCTGCCAGGCACAGCACTAAGTATTGGGGATGCAAAAACTGTGTAAAACCTACTCATTTTTTTATGCTGTTTGCTTTCTTCATGTGTAGGGTGCTCAGTAGCTCACAGATATTTCCCCATAAGGGGCTAATTCTCAGGAAACCAAACATGATCATTTTCTTCTAAAATATCTACCTGGCATGAAATGAAATTAGACTGCACTGGTTCAGTCTGTGTTTAATATTCTGAAATCATAATTTGAGCCATAAATTCTGTTCCTTTCAAGTGATTGCTGTCTGGGGATTCTCACAGCAGCCTTGAGTTTGGGAGTACTCAGATCCTTTCCTGGCTGTCACTGGCTTGTTTAAGTGACCCTGAGCAAATGAGTTAAGCATCTCTGGGACTTGGTTTCTTCATCTCTAAAAGATGGATAAAAATACCAGCCACCTGTTGTGAAGATCAGGGAGCTAATATGTCTCAGAAGCTTTCAAATCTCTGGCTCTAAGCCTTTTGCTATCTATGCCTAAGAACAAAGACAACTCCTCATTGCTTTCACCCAAATGCTGCATTCAAAGGAATAAAAAAAAAAACCAAAAATACAATATTTGAGTTCTACAAGACTTAAAGCTTATTTTGTATTAGTTTGAATTGCAAACTGTTTTTCTCTGTTGTACTCTTGGCACTGCCATTTTTTAAATACAGCTCTTCATTTGCATAGTAATTACAAAGTTTAACAAATAGCATTAATGTCTGAAAGAAGGAGGTACACTCCATTTAAATTACTGACAGTATTGCATTACACATTTTTAACCTCACTTAAAAAAAAAAGGAAAGCTATTCCATTCTAATGTGCTGTACAGATTCCCAGAGCTCAGCAATATTTGTGCTTTCAGAAGGTAAAATCTCTTCCTGTGCTCTTCAGTGGCTTCTAAAACCCTATTCATAAATACTGATTAGGCACTATTTCACCATAGGACACAGTGCTGTTGGCACAACTCCCCACTCACAGCCAAACTGGAAATGTTAGTATAGTAAATTAGGCCAAATATCCTAGCTGTATTGCACATGAAGGATCATCTTTAATAAATAGACGCTAATGTAGCACTTGGATCACTTATGGCTGTAAAGGTCAATCCTTGGTCTTGATTCCAGGAAGTTTAAAAAAAAAAAAAAAAGGAAAAGAAAAGGCATTCAAGGAATGTGTGCTATTTTAATACAAAATGAATAATAAAGAGCAAATGTGAAAATATAATTTGTTTTTTGGAAGAATGGTAAATTTGAACAAAAATACACTACTTAGTAGTATGAGGAAAGGGAAAAAAGAAGAAAGGAAGAGATCTCTCATTCTTCCCACTTATGTCTCTGTAGTATTTGTTTTCCTTTGTTTTTGTCTAGCTCTGTTCCTTTGTGCATTCTATACTATGTATTTTTAACTAGTCTCCCTTTCTCCTCAATTGTTTGTCCATACTTCCTTTGAAGAAACTCAGTTCCTCTAGAAATGAAGCATCCTTGATGAATGATTCCTGACTTACCATCCTAACCACTCCACTCATATGCCTTTGTATCAAATCAGTACACACACACACCCCCACACACACAAAACTCATGAGCAAACTGGACATGATGAAATTTAGTTTAGAAAACTTAGTCAGGTGGGCAAATGATCATGGCTTTATCTTTACACTGGCCAGAGCTAAAACAGCTTACTTCCTACCATAAAACTTATCTCTGAAGGACATGTAGGAATTTCAAATAAAAATAGAGGTTATATGAGATAAATAATATAAAGAAATTTGATCTGGCTTGATAGACTATGCAAACATTTTAACCCACCTATTCATTGTCCTGGAGGTTTAGCTTGTTTGGTTTTCTGAGTTGAGACAGCAGATGCAATACCTGAGAGTAATCACAAATCCCTGATTTCCAGCCAAATGTCAGCAACTTATTAGACCTCCACAAGTCAAACTTCCCAAGTCTCAGTTTCCTCCTCTGTAAATTAGTGTTAAGAGTACCTATCTCATAGATTCATTGACTCATGGAGTCAAAGGACTCAGTACAGTGTTTGGCATATAAAGGGAGCCCAATAAACATGTGATAGGAACATCACTATTTCTAAATGAATGGAGTCATTTTGAGTCTTAATCCTTAAGGATTTGAGATTTTATTCACAGCTTGTTTTTCATGTGTGATATCTGCCTTAGGAAAAAAAAATGTCTTCTCTTTGGTATATCCTTAGTCTTAAAATTCTATGCATACAATAGTTTTTTTGTTTTCATGCTCTGTCACTGACCTACACTCTGAAACCTTCAGCAAAATACCATATTTTTCTCAAATTTTATTTTCTAAAACTTCCTAAATACTATAGTAGTAGTTTACATTGTGAAAGTCATGGCATTTTCAACTTAAAATGAAATTATTTGTGTTACAATTTTATCCTTAGAGTCAACATTATATGGTTTATCATGGGGAGACATCTACAATAGAAATTTAAAGCATTATGCTGAAGAAGTGCCTCTGCTATATCCATCCAATAATAGCCTTATCTTGGATAAACTCCAAGAGGAACCTGATACAGTCTTCATTATAATAACTGTATTAATAGTTTAGTGATTGTTTGATCCCCTGCTGTATGCCGGGTACTATTCTATGTGTCTTCCAAAAGACTTAGTTGTAACCTTTACCACAGCCATTCAGTAAAATAATTATATTCTCATTTTATATTAGAAAATGGGAACTCCCTAAGGTTAACGCATGAGGTCACATAGATAATAGGAGTAATCACCTGGATTCAAACATAGGCCTTTGTTTGGCCTCAAACACCTATGTCTATTTTACTGTACCATTCCGTGTTCTAAAATTAAATCATAGGGATATTTGCTTAGCAATACTGATTGTTCAGGTCTAACATTTCCTTTAGTGTGAAAGAAATGTTCCTTTTTGGTAGGTAATTCAGAGATTATTTCTAAACGCATAAATTGTTTTCATTTTAACCTCCTTTATAGGCAATACAAATCTGAAAAGAATGGATCAACCATTTCATGATTTAATTCCAAGAAATAAGAATACCAGATAGATTCTCTAGGTGAATTGAGTTAAGGAATCCTGAAGAAGTTCACAGGGCATGGAGTTAAGTGGTACTACCTTGAGACGTAGATTCCGAACAGGTGAGGCAGTAAAAGCCATGTAAACAGTGGACTAGAAGAATGTGAAACCTATTCTAGGTCCTGGGTGGAAGTCATAAAATGGTATATGCCTGAATTTATATAAGAATAACTCAAAAACAAGTTAGCCATGGCCAGTGGTGATCTTTGTCTGTGAGTCATTGCCAAGGTAGATCCTTGGTGAGAAGATCAAGGACTTGACATTAAAAGAGTTCAACAGTGGTATTGGGCTTTATGGTGGCTCAGATGTAAAGAATCATTGGAAATTGAGGTACTATTTGGGATCCATGCAAGGGTTTAGGGAGGTGAGGACTTTCAATTAAACAGTATTATTTAGTTTTCCACGAAGGGATGAGATAAAATTATAAAGTAAATTTTATAGATTAAACATTAATTTAGAAATAGATTGTGGTGTGTTCTAAGAAAAAATCATGAGAAATAGATAATACAATATTAAGATAACCTATGTAAGTTTCAAAAGAATATTATAATAAATAGAAATATAATTTATGAGGGGATTGGAGATTATTTTGAAAGGTGCTATTATATAATATCAATATTATTTGTTTGACAAATTTCTGTCAACAAATAATACTGTACTGCCCATAAATTGAGTATTTACAAGTCTCTAAGAGTAAGCAGTATTCTATGAGCATTCATCCAACAAACAGAACTGAATACTCCTAAGTGCTTAATGAGCACTGTTGACTGCTTAATTAATGTTTTCAGGTTTTTAGCTCATCTACATCTCTAGGGAATACACTGACCTAACAGATTATGGCATCCCCTTTGGTCCAGTGATAGGCTTGTGAAGGAATGGGTTTATTTCCTATTCTGAGGGAGGACGGTAGTACGTTTTTTTCTCCTTCCATGAGTGTTTCTGTCTCTCTTTCCTAAAGGACAGGGACATTGAATCACATTAATTTGAATGTTATTGGAAGCTGTGCTGCAACTACAAGGTGAGTCAGCCTCAGTACAAAGCCATTCCTGATGTAAGCAAAGTATATAAATGGAAAGAACTTGGGTCTTGGATGACATCACTTAGCTGCTGTATATGATACATCTGGAGTCAACTTTACCTTTTATTGGTTAAGCCAGTTTGCATCTATATTTTCTGTCACTTATAATCAAAAAAATCCTAACTGATACACATGCTTTCTTCTATGTGTTGTTGAGTTTTCAGGAAGGAAAGATGTTGAGTTTCTGCTCCCAAGAAGCTTATAAGGGAGCAAACAAATATATACATTATTATGTTTGGATAAAATAGTTATTAAAGGATCTATATGTAAATATATTATATGTACACATATAAAATAGACACACAAAATATATACATAATTACAAAACAATGGGACAAATGTTAATGTTTATCATGTTCAGAGGGCAAACACTCTCCTGTCCAATTGCTCCCACAGCAGGCAGAGCACAAGAGACCACCTGGCTACATGAATGCAGACCATGGCTTGCCCAATTTCAGACATGAAATCCACATTCACTGTCTTCAGTAATCAGCATCAGCAGTGAATATGGAAACGTGACCCCCATGAACGAGACCTCCCTCACACTCAGAGTCTGAATAGATCATTGAACAGAAAGATAAATTATTCCTCACTGAGCTCTATTGTAGAATATAATAACAAGTACTTCTTTATAAATTTTACATTTAAATTTAATTTGATTTTTAAATTTTATTCTTATTAAAAAATACCCTTGTTCTTG
>NW_020174643.1:848021-863773 GCF_003031525.2 Neophocaena asiaeorientalis asiaeorientalis | reverse complement strand
TATTATGAGAGCACCGTGGTTATGAATTTGCATTGGGGGAGGACACAGTCATGGAAATTTTCATAGAGTTATCATTTGGTGTTCAAGGTAATACTCCGCCATAAATTTAGGAAAGTTAGTCAATAAATATTTATTGAGCACTTACTATGTGGCAGGCAGGCACTGTTCTAGGCTCTGGAGAAGTACTACTGAAGAAAAGAGAAAAAAATCTCTTTCATATGTGGCTTATATTTAGTAGGGTTGAAAAAGTCAGATAATAAAAGAAATGTTAAATTGTATGGTATGTTAAAGCAATGAGTGCTATGGAGAAAAAATAAAGCAGAGAAGTGAGATAAGGAGTGTTTGAATTGGTGTGGGCAAGGGAGACTGCAATTTTAGGTAGGATGATCAAGGAAAACCTCACTGAAAAGGTGATTTGAGAGCAAAGATCTCTAAGAAAGAGGATTCTAGGCAGAAGAGCTGGCAGTACAAAGGTCCCTGAATCTGGACCATATCTTGCATGTCCAATGAACAGCAAGATGGCAGAGCATCTAGAGTAGGGTAAGCAAGAGAACGGGAGAAGATATACTGGATCCCCAAATCTGGTAAGATTTCAAAGGCCTTTGTAAGTTCTTTGACTTCTACTCTGAGTAAAATGGAAGGCCACTGGAGGTTTTGAGCTAAAGGGTTAACAAGACCTAATTTAGGTTTCAATAGGATCATTTTGCTGTGGAGTTAAGAATAGATGGTAGTAAAGAAAAAACATGGTATGTTTATGAAGCAAGTAGCTGGGAGAGTGGCTAAAGGTTATTCTATGCTGCAGTGGGTCCTAGATGGCAAGGTATGTAGAAACCGAGTATGATGGACCTTGGTCTCTTGGGTAACAATTTTGGACTTTTCTGTAGGTGGCAGATGCTAAAAACAGGAACAGCACGCTAACATTTATATTTCAGAGAGCACAATCATATGGCAATGTTTCCCTCTCTAGGAGAGAAATAACAGTGAGGCAAAGGAAGGAGTCAAGAAGCACTGATTGTCATGATTCACTTTAACTGCCAATGAAGATCTAATACAACAGCAATTTAAATGAAAGGAAGTTTAAACATTGTCTGTCTAAGGTTACCAAAATGGTTCGTCAGTTGACAAGGATCTAGACTTTTTCTATATTGTTGCTTTACCATCTTAAACACTGGCCATGTGTTTAAGAGGTCCAAGATGATTATTCCATTTCCATCTATCACACATGTATTCCAGCCAGCAGAAAGAAAAAAAAATGAGTAAAGCATGACAACCTCCTCTTAAGGACATAGTAAAAAAAACTGCTCATACCATTGCTAATTACATCATATAGGTCAGACTTTAGCCTCAAGATGATCACATCTAGCTGTAAAAAATGCTGAGAAATTTAATTATTATTCTGGGAAGACATGCAGTCCAATAAAATTCAGGATTTCTCTTGCTGAGGGAATGGAAAAGAGGATATTGGGGCAATTCTCTGACTCTGCAGGAGAGGCTACTGCAGTAGTCCAGGTGACGGGTGCACAGTGCCTGATCTCAGCCAGTGTCTCTGCAGACAGAAGACAGCAGTAGGTTTAAGAGATGTTTAGAAGGGAAATCAACCAGACTCGGTGAACAATTGAATCTATGAATGATAAAGAGCCACATCTAATCTAAGGTCTCTGGCTTGGAAACTGATTTTATGACAGGGTCATTAAGTGAAATAGGGGGATTCCTGAGGAAGGAACAGGTCTATACAAAATAGAAGTTCAGTTTTGTACAGGTTGTATTTGAAATTCTTTATGAAAGTCCATATCTAGAAGAAATCCTTATTTTTATATTATATCGCTTTTTTTTTAAAAAAATGTAAACCACAGGACACACATTCTTTGAAGTATAATAGTACTATTTGAGCGTCTGAACTCATTTGTCCTTCAGCCCTGGAAATTGCTCTAGGAAATACATGTCTATTTACTTAAGGGCTACCTGTTATTTTATTCTTGACCCTTCTGCCACTTGCTAGCATACGAGCACAGGTTACCAACTCACTCTAACCAGTTTTATTTTATTTTAGAGACGAACAATGTTAATAAAATGCCTTAAATTCTGACCTCTCTACTTTCACATTTTCTGTGGTAATTATCCACTCAGGAAGACTCACCTTGAGAAATAAGCATCTTTCTGAAATCAATACAAAAGGAAAAGCAAACAATTGTGTAATAGCATTTCTGCCAGTCCTCTCTGTCAACAGAGGTGTTTAAATCACAAATGTCAATTAGTTTTAGAGGGATTAGGGTATCACCCTTATAAGTAGGAGCCAGAAGCATATAAATAGCTGTCTGCACTTTCCTCTTGGCCTTCCCAGTTTCCATCTTTCCAGAGACCTCATCCTGAAAACATGAAATATCCCAAGAAAGAAACTTCGAAAAATACAAAAATGTGGTCCAAATCAAAGTGGTTAAAAACTAGAGAGGCATTAACAAGTTTGAGACAAACAAGGAGACCAATTGTTGATCTCATTAGATCACCTCATTAGAGATGCTAAACCGCCACTATTACTACAACGACTGCAAACTATTGTTGTTGTTATTGTTTTTATCAGGTTTCAGAGCAAATGCCTTTTGACTTAAAAGAAATTCAGGGTTGGACGATAGTCATTGGGGAAACAGATGAGAAATTACTTTGCATTAATCACTTTACATACATTCAACTCATTTAATTCATATATTTAGTTTGAGGTAGAAATTACTCTCATTGCACAGATGAGGAACCTAGGTTTTAAATGATATGCCACATTCACAGAAGTAGAAAATGAAGAAGTAAGGATTTGAACCCAGGAATATCTGACTTCAAAGCTTCCCAGTGTTTCCCACCGCACCGTAATGCTTCTCATGTGAATCTCAGATTCGCTAAACTAAGTTTACTTTATTTGCTACATTGCCTCAATTCTCAGTGTCTTGTTTAATGTGCAATGACAATTTTTATTATACATTTACACGAATTATTATATTCTACTGTCAGATCAGGGTACACAGGTCACAGGTCCCTTTCCTATGACACAAGTCTACTGTGTACTGCATTAAATTTTGATTGATAGGACTTCCCTGGTGGCGCAGTGGTTGAGAGTCCGCCTGCCGATGCAGGGGACACGGGTTCGTGTCCCGGTCCGGGAAGATCCCACATGCCGCGGAGCGGCTGGGCCCGTGGGCCATGGCCGCTGAGCCTGTGCGTCCGGAGCCTGTGCTCCGCAATGGGAGAGGCCACAACAGTGAGAGGCCCGCGTACCGCAAAAAAAAAAAAAAAAAAAAAAAAAATTTTGATTGATAAAGCTATCAATTTATTCATTTATTTATTCAATTATATTCAAATAGTCATTGAGTAAGTACTATGATATTGTCGTGTAGTGAGGGTATGTAAGGATGAATGAACCACAATACCGCCCCTCAAGGAGTCCACAGTACAATGGGAAAAACACACAGACAAAACAGACAATGGAAATATCTGGACATAGAAATGGTGTGGGTAAAGAGATGGAGGAAAACAGAGAATGAAAAAAGCCAAGTATGGCTTTAAGGAAGATTTCACAAAGGGGACGACATTTGGGCTGGAACTTAAAGAATGGGCTTTTAAAGTGGAGAGCAGAGGGAACAGATGTGCACAAGCATGATGGTTGGAAACACCAGTTAGGAAGTTGTATTGTCTGAGTTCAAGGGTGTTTCTGCCTCTCTCTAGCTGAAAGACCTTAAGAAATCTGCTCAACTTCCATCAGCCTCAGTTTCATTATCTCTAAAATGAAAAACATAATGGTTCCTACCACATAGGGCTACTGTACAAAGTAAATTAATTTATGTAAAAGTATTTTTCAGACTATGTAACCCAGAAAGAACACTCCTTAAATATTAGCTAATATTACTTTGTAATATACTGTAGCTATGCTTTCATTATTTAATAAGCACATTGTCTAGTATGGTAAATGGAAATTCTGGTTAAATATTCTAGTTAATAGTTATATTTCATTTGTGAATATACAATTTTCAAAAAATTAAAATATTGAAGATGACTTGTTTCAGGGAAGATTGAGTAGATCTTTTCCCTGTCCCTAGCCCCAAGTGCAACTAAAAACCTTGGATTGTATAAAACAAACATAAGAATACTGAAAGACAGAGAAAAGAAAGCAGATCAGCTAGGACCCTGGGAACCAAGAAACTACACAGGAGTGAGTTTCCCTTTAGTTTGCTTTTTGCTTTATATATCCCAGACTTGGAGAAGCCAGAAAACTGGAAACACCAATTGGTAGAGAAAAAAAAGCCCCAGCAGAAGGTGACTCTGTCTGGTCATGAGACTTGGAAGGGGGCAGGCTAGCAAGATGGAAAACATTTAAGACAGTAACTGCTTTTTTTGTTTGTTTTGTGGTACGTGGGCCTCTCACTGCTGTGGCCTCTGCCGTTGTGGAGCACAGGCTCCAGACGTGCAGGCTCAGCGGCCATGGCTCACGGGCCCAGCCGCTCCGCAGCATGTGGGATCTTCCCAGACTGGGGCACGAATCCGTGTCCCCTGCATCTGCAGGCGGACTCTCAACCACTGCACCACCAGGGAAGCCCAATAACTGCTTTTATCCAGCGAAATATCACAGAAAAGATGACGCCCCCTCCACCTATGTCAGCAAAAGCTGAGTGAGGATCCTGGACTTTCACTTTCAAAAAGCCCTAATCACTATCCTCCTCAAATGCTCCCACCTCCCACATCCCTCACCCCCCATCCCTGACGTTGGTAAGGGATGAGTAAGAGCCTGGAACATTCAGCCCCACTAGGCAGTAATGAGGCCTCCAACCCTGCAATGTCAGTTGAGGCCCACAGAGAGATTGGACTTAACATCTCCACTGAGCAGTAATGAGATGCTCCTCTTCCTCCCCATTGGGGTGGTATTAGAGGAAGTCTAGTGAAATGTCAGGATTTTGATTACTGCCCAGTGACAATGAAGCCACCTTCCCCACATAATCCCATTCCTCCCCCAGACAGCAGAGGCCAAGTAGAGACAGTAATGAGGCACTCCTACCCTTCCTAGGTAGGGAGATATTAGTGGACTCTAGTCAAGAGGGGACTGGAACTTCTGCCCTCCTTACCCAGCAGTAACACAAATCCCCCACCTCTGGTGTCAGTAGAGACCAGATGGGGAGCTTGTACTACAATCCCTACCTCCTTCTCTTGCTGGAGCAGTGTCTGAGGAAGCCAGCTAAAATGGAAGGTTTAAGTAAGATCCAGAGTCTTATAACATAAAACCCAGAATATCCAGTTTCAATTTTAAAAATTACTCATCAGGAAGATCACAAAATGAATGAAAAAAAAATAGATGTCAACACCAAGATGACAGAGGTATTAGAATTATCTGACAATTTTAAAATAAGCATTGTAAAAATGCATTAAGAAACAATTCACTTGAAGCAAATGAAAAGAAATAGAAAGTATCAGTAAAGAATTAGAAAGTTACAGTAAAGAAGTAGAATATATAAAGAAGAACCAAATGGAAATTTTAGAAGTGAAAAATACAATAATCAAAACTTATAAGCTCAATGGATGGGCTTGACAGCAGATTATAGAGGAGAGAGGGAAAAATCAGTGAACTTGAACATAGAACAATAGAAAGTACCCAAAGTAAACAGCAGGCAGAAAAATGAACAAAATATCCGGGACACGTGGGACTATTAAAAAAAAGGTATGACATTCAAATTGTTGGAATCTCAGAAGGAGAGGAGAATGAGTCCAGTGCTGAAAAAGCACTGAAACAAGTTATGGATTCAGCGGATTTGGTAAAGTTATAAACCTAAAGCTGAGCAAATACCAAGCAAGCTAAACCCAAAGAAATCTACACCAAAACACATGATAGTTAAACTTCTGAAAACAAAAGAGAGGGAAAAAAAACAACCCTGAAAGCAGTGAGAAACAAAACCTTACCCATAGGGGAAATCAATTCTAATAACAGCAAATTTCTCATTAGCAAGTATGGAGGCCAAAAGAAATGGCACAATACTTTCGAGGGCTAAAAGAAAAGAATGGTCAACCCAGAATCCTGTATCTAGTGAAAGTATCCTTCAGGAATGAAGGGGAAATCATGACATTCCTAGATGAAGGAAAATAAGAAAATTTGTTGTCAACATACCTAAAAAATAGCTAAAGGAATTTCTCTAGACAGAAAGGAAATGATAAATGAATTCATAAAACATCAAAAAGGACCAAAGAATAAAGAAAGAGTAAAAGTATGGTAAATTCAATACATTTTCCTTCCACTCTTGAGTTTTATAAATTGTTTGATAGTTGAAGCAATAACCGTAAGCAAAAATGGTTACTCTGCCTAATGTGGATTTAAATGTATGTAAAGGAAATATTTAAGATAATTATAAATGAGGAGAGTAAAGGGAAGTAAATGGAGGTAAGGTTTATATACTTTACTCAAGCTAGTTAAATAATTGATGGTAGACAAGTTGGAAGTAAAAGGATTGGAAAAGATATATCACACAAAGAGTAACCAAAAAACCCCAGCAGTATCTATATTAATACCACATAAAATTAACTGCATATCAAAGAAAATTACTAGAGACACAGAGAAACATTATATATTGATATATATTGATATATATATTTATAGAACTAGACAGAAATCAGCAAGGATATAGAAGCACCCAACAGTACCATCAACCACTAATATCCAATCAACTATATATTACTTCACCCAACAGCAGCAGAATATGTATTCTTTTCAAGTGCCTTTGGAACATATACCAAGATAGATCATATCCTGAGCCATAAAATAAACATAAACAAGTTTTTAAAAAGCTGAAATCATACAAAATTTATTCTTTGATTACAATAGAATCAAACTAAAAGGCATTAACAGAAAGATAACAGGAAAATTTCCAAACCCTTGGAAACTAATAACACGTCTCTAACCAATTTTGGGGTCAAAGAGAAAATCTCATGGGAAACAAAAAATACATTGAACTGACTGAAAATAAAAGTATGCTATATCAAAATTGGGATAGTGTGGGATAGTGTAAGGGCAGTGCTGAGAGATACATTTATAGCACTAAGCATACATTAGAAAAGAGGAAAAGTTTCTAATCAGTAATCAGTTTTCACCTCAACAATCTAGAAAATTAAGGGTAAAATAAACCCAAATAAACTATAAGGGAATAGTAAAGATAAGAAACATTTGAAGATGAAAACGAAAAACTTTAGAGAAAATCAGTGAAACAGAGTTGGTTCTTTGAAAAGATCCATAAAATTGAAAAATCTCCAAGACTGACAACAAAAAAGAAAAAACACAAATTTGTAGAATCAGGAAGGAAATAAGGGGTATTACTACAAACCCTGCAAATATCTAAAGGATAAATATATAATATTATGGAGAACTCTATATAAATTTGAAGAGTCAGATAAAATGAGCCCACTCCTTGAAGAACACATTACCACAAACTATCCAATATAAAACATATCATTTTAATAGCTCTGTAATTATGAATTAAATTCCTAACTTAAATACTCCCAAAAAGGAAATCTGCAGGCTCAAATGGTTACATTGGAGAATTCTACTAAATATTTTGAAAAGAATTAACATCAATTCTACAATCTCTTCCAGAAAATAGAAGGGACCACTTCCCATTTCATTTTATGAAGCTAGTAATATCCTGACCTCAAAAAGCAAAAAAAAAAAAGAAAACTACAGATCAATATCTTTCTTAAATATAGATGCAAATATTCTTAACAAAATATCAGCAAATAGAATTCAGCAACATGTAAAAAGAATTATACACCATGACCAAGTGGGATTTATTCTAAACATGAAAGTCTAGTTCAATATTTGAAAATCAATCAATAAAATCCCACCAGTCTTAGTTCAGGCTGCTATAACAAAAGTACCATAGACTGGGTGGCATAAACAACAAACATTTATTTCTCACAGTTTTGGAGGCTGGAAGTCTGAGATCAGGGTGCCAGTATGGTCAGGTTCTGGTGAGAGCCCTCTTCTAAGTTGCAGACTGCCATCTCTCTTTATATCCTCACATGGCAGAAAGGGCAAGAGAGCTTTCTGTGGTCCCTTTTATAAGGGCACTAATCTCATTCAGGAGGGCTCCACCCATATGACCTAATTATTTCTCAAAGGTTACACCTCTTATCACAATGGAGGTTAAGGTTTCTACATATGAATTTGGAGAAGACACAAGTATTCAAGTCATTGCACCACCAAATTAACAAACTAAAGAGGAAAAAATCATATGATAATATCAATCAAAGCAGAAAAAGCATTTGAAAAAAATAACATCCATTCATCGTAGAAACTTTCAGAAAAGTAGGATTAGAGAACTTCTGAAACTTGATAAAGTATGTCTACAAAGCGCTTCCAGCTAGCATTGTTATTAATGGTGAAAGACTGATAAACTGTCCTTATTTACAGAAGACACAATTGTCTATGTAGAACATCCCAAGGAATCTACAAAATAAACCTCCTAAAATGAATAAGTGAGTAAAGCAATGTTATAGGATAAAAGATAAACATACAGAAATCAATTGTAGCTCAATGAACTAACACAAAACACGTGGGCATCAAAATTAAAATACAATACTATTTATAATTGCTCAACAAGACATGAAATACCTAGGTATAAATCTAACAAAGCTTCTACAGGACTTGTATGATTAAAAACTGTAGTGTACTGATAAAAGAAATCACAGAAGATCTAAATAAATGAAGAGACATTTCATGTTTGTGTACTGGAAGACTCAACAAAGATGTGAATTCTTCCTAAATTGATATACAAGTTTAACACAATTCCTATCAAAATACCAGTACGATTTTTGTAGATTTATATAAGATTTTTCTAAAATTTATATGGAAATGCAAAGGAACTAAAATAGTTAAAACTATTTGGGAGATAAAAAGATGAATAAAGTGGAGAAATTTGTTTATCTGATTTCAAGACATATGTAGTTACAGTAATCAAGATTGTGTTGTGTTGGTATTGACAAATAGATCAAAGGAACAGAACAGAGAACCAATGAGTGGTCCCAGACACATATATCCAACTAATGTTTGACAGAGGTGCAAAAAGGAAGGCAGCCTTATGAAAAGTGATGCTAAATTAATTGGACATCCATAAGCCCTAAAGTGTGCCTGAACCTAAATATCATACCTTTTACAAAAATTAGCTCTAAATGGATTATGGATTTAGATGTGAAACAGAAAACTATAAAATGTTTAGAAAAAATATATATAGGAAAAAATCTTTAGAATCGAGGGCTAAGCAAAGAATTCTCAGACTTGATACCAAAAGCACAATTCATAAAAGGAAAGATTGATAATTGGACTTCATCACAGTTAAAAACTTTGTTCTGTGAAACACCCTGTTAAGGGAATCAAAGACAAACTATAGATTGAGAGAAAACATTGCAAAGAGAGAAAAGATTGCAAACCACATATGCAAAAAGGACTAGTACCTAGAATATATAAAGTACTCTCAAAACTCAACATTTAAAAAATCCATTTAGAAAATAAGTTAAAGATAAGAACAGTCACTTCACTGAAATGAGTATACAGATGTCAAATAAACACATGAAAAGATGTTAAACGTCATTTGCCGTAAGGAAAATGAAAATTAAAACCATGGGATATCATTGCGTACCTATCATAATGACTAAATTTAAAAAGTGTGGGGCTTCCCTGGTGGCGCGGTGGTTGAGAATACACATGCCAATGCAGGGGACACAGGTTCGTGCCCCAGTCCAGGAAGATCCCACATGCCGCGGAATGGCTAGGCCCGTGAGCAATGGCCACTGAGCCTGCACGTCCGGAGCCTGGGCCCCACAACGGGAGAGGCCATAACAGTGAGAGGCCTGCGTACCGCAAAAAAAAAAAAAAGTGTGAGAGAACAAATGCTGGTGATGATAAAGAGAACCATGAACCACTCATACATTGCTGCTGGGAATATAAATGTAAATGGTACAGCCACCCTCAAAAATTATTCGGCAATTTCTTTTTTTAAAAAACTAAGTATGCAACTATGCTATGAATCAGAAATTGTACTCTTGGTCACTTACTCCAGGGAAATGAAAGTTTATGTTTACACAAAAATCTGTATGTGAAAATTTAAAGCACCTTTATTCATAAGAGACAAAAACTAGAAGTAACCTGATTATCTTTCTGCAGATGACTTTTTGGTTAAGCTATCTGTGGTATATCTATGCCAATAGAAAGGAACAAAGTATTAACACACACAAGCTGGATGAATCTTGAGGGAGTTATGCTTAGTGAAAACTCCAGTCCTAAAAGAAAGAGCAGCATGAAAGATCCCTGTGGTGATGGAAATATTTTCTATCTTGTCTGTATCAGTGTCAATGTCCTCACTGTGATATGGTACAATAGTTTGGCAAACTTCTGTCATTCGAGGAAACTGGGTAAAGGGTAAATGAAATCCCTGTGTATTATTTCTGTGTTTTTTTTGCGGTACGCGGGCCTCTCACCGTTGTGGCCTCTCCTGTTGCGGAGCACAGGCTCTGGATGCGCAGGCTCAGCGGCCATGGCTCACAGGCCCAGCCGCTCTGCGGCATGTGGGATCTTCCCGGACCGGGGCACGAACCCATGTCCCCTGCATCGGCAGGCAGACTCTCAACCACTGCGCCACCAGGGAGGCCCTGTGTATTATTTCTTACAACTACATGTGAATCTACAGTTATCCAAAATAAAGTTTAATCTAAAAAAAATAGAATACTATGAAGTGTATTAGCCCTGTCTTTATGATTTTCATTCTCTTTATGCTTTTCTCCTATTTTAATTTTTCCCTCCTTGCCCCATCCATCTCCCTGTTTCTCTTAGATACATGTGTTTCTGACCATTTGTGGTACTCCAGCAGTTTTTTTTCAGTCTTAACTACTACCCAGACCTTCAACCCATGCTCTGTCTTGCTGCAGCCAGTCAACCAGCTACATGCCTTTCCTAAGCTCTCCAATCACATGCCCAGAGTATCTAGCCCTTTGTCCTGCCACTTCTGGACTCCAGTGAAATGCTGCACTGGATGATGTCACCCTGAAATGTAGAGGAGTTGCCTCTCACCGGTGGCAGGGGCAGAATGGGAGAGACCCAGGCAGATAAATTTTTTTACTACTCCTGCTAGCTTGCTCAAGGAATGGTTACTATAGCCATGTCTATTTGTGGCTTATGAAACAGTGGCTGTTGTGGTAGGACATTTTCTTGTTTTGCTTACTACCCTTCCCTGCCTCGTTTTCTTACGTTCCTTCATTCTTGCTGCCTTGGGATTGAACCTGCCCCCCAAAAAGTGTTGGCAGTTAATTTCTACCGCAGTTGTCGTTTTTCAGAAAGACAATTTTTATAGTTCCCACTCCCATATACCAAGTATCTTCTTTGAATTTCTAGACTAAAGCAGTCAGGCAATTATTTAGATCTGTTTAATTCTTCGGGCTTATTCTTGCCATTCTTTATGATTACAACCAGCTAAGTTGGAAACAGCGTAGCATAGTTGTTTAAAGAACAATTTTTGAAGTCAGACGGACACTTCTTGCTGTGACATTTACATTTGTTTGCATTTGAGCAAACTATTCAAAATTTAGGAGCATCTGTTTCATGAATAAATTGGTGATAATAATATTGATAGCAGAGGATTTTTGTGAGGACGAAGTAATGATGTTTAGAAGTACCTAACAGACCACCTAACCTGTCATCAATATTATTGAATGCTCTAGTTTTTCCTGTGTTTTTCTCAACAGAGATTCTAACCAATCACAGTGGTAAGACTTCATCATTTGGGGTCTTCCTGCTTCTCCAAACAATTTGCCCTACTATACTTCTTTTCTTTAGGCCCACTTCTCAAATTGCCACATTGGCAGCAGAATGCAAAGGAGCGGTACTTGAATGCCTGGTAGCCAAGTGTTTACACTGCTCACCATGGAAACATAGCCCAGTTACTTCACCTCTATTAGCTTTACTCTTTTTGTGTGTAAAAGAGAATAATGGGATATTGTATGGATTAAATAAGATAGCATTGATTCCAATAAATGCACATAATGGTCACAACATTCCAACAATCCTTCTTTCTTTCACTTTTTAATATTCTGTCTTGCTCCAAGGGGCTAGATCTCTACAAGTAAAATTTCCACACGTGATTTTAATTTAGTACTTCGGTAACTGATACTCCATGGATTTACAGCTTAGAAATACCTGTTTACAGTGATTTTTAAAATTCCACAGTGCTACCGTGAGGTACCAGTATTTTTAAGTATTATTATATAGCTATAAGCAAAACAAATCAGCATAGATGGTGCTTGATTTTTTAAATGTATTTCCACCACAGCAGTTTTCAAAATTCATTGTCATGATCTTTTTTCATTAATGAATGTTCGATATTTGTAAAGAGTATCATTGTCCATGATTTTAAAACACAAATTATATGACCTCTGTGGTGTGTTGGAAAAGAGAGGGAAAATAAATAGATGCATAACTAGTGAATGTAGCAAGGATTGCCCTTAGTGTAAAAAGATGATAAGGATAGAGGAAAAAACTGAATAAAATTAATAAAGCAAAAATTAAAAGGAAACCACTTAAAGAAGCATTATACAACTGTTGTTCCTCTCAAGGCTGAAATGTGATATTAACCGTAACTACCAATCATACAGCTTCATTCAAGTACATTAGCCATAGAGAAGAGTAATAAATTTAGTACTGGCTTGTTTCTCATATTGAGTTACTTACTAATGTCAGTGGCAGTGGAATTACTGCGATCAAATGAACACATTTATGTGCACCTGTGTAATTTAAGTGAGACGTTAAATCACAAAAATGTAAACAACAGTGTGTGCTATTTGTCAGAAACTTCCTGGGAAAACTGTCAACCAGGACTTTATTGCTGATCTGAGAAATAAGCGTGCTCTGCGAAAGTCAGCAGCTTCCTCCTTCTAGAACTTCTCTAGGAGGCCTCGCCCTGACTTTCTGCTAGGACACTGGATTCCATCACCTCGTTTACAGTGTGCTGCTTCCGGTTGTACATATGGGCAGAGAGACTTAATTTATTCACTAGCTCATCCAATTTAAACCTACTGTGCTTTTTTTTTTGCGGTATGCGGGCCTCTCACTGTTGTGGCCTCTCCCGTCGCGGAGCACAGGCTCCGGACTCACAGGCTCAGCGGCCATGGCTCACGGGCCCAGCCGCTCCGCGGCATGTGGGATCTTCCCGGACCGGGGCACGAACCCGTGTCCCCTGCATCGGCAGGCGGACTCTCAACCACTGCGCCACCAGGGAAGCCCCCTACTGTGCTTTTTATTTTTCACATCTGTTCTCAACTTATTTTTCTTTATTCCAAAATCAAATAACTGGGAAGAAATGTTCACAGTGTACACATTTAGGCTGTGTCTATAACCATGATTTAATTTGATCTTCTAGACAAAGTTAACAGTCTAAAAACTGGTATGAAATGTTAGTAAGGAGCACATAGTAATCAAAGAGATTTGTTTATCTAGAGTAGTACTGTTGAATATAAGTATAATATGAACCATATATGTAATTTAAAATTTTCTGGTAGCCGTATTTCAAAAAAGTTAAAAAAAAGAGCTGTGTATTTATACTTTCAGAACATCTCAATGAAGACTAGTCTCATCTTAAGCGCTTAATAGCCATGTGTGCCTAATGGCTACCATATTGGAAAACACAAACCTAGGCTAGAGTCTAGATATAATATAAGCTTAAGTGGCATAGAATTTTGAGAAAGGCTGTGGGATATTTCTGAATAACTGCAGACAACCACAATCTTAAGCAATAATTTAAAAAATGTTTGAAACGATTATTATTCAAAATTTCAGGATTCCAGAGGCAGAGACTGAGTATGAAATATGTGGATGGAAAGAAGTTTATGGTATTTAGGAGATTACTTACTTTAAGTTTTAAAGTTAATGATTTATCAGGATGACAGAGAAAGAGGCAATCAAGCTGAGCTGTGGAAAATAATTCATGTCACTGAAATTGCAACTCAGTATCAGGGTTAAAATTAGAACTGAATTGAATTAAATTTTCCTGGTTATCTTCCATACACTACACATATGGGAATATAAAGATGAATGAGGAAGACAAAATCCTTGTTTTTGAAGGACTCACAATAAAGTGGATAGAGAATATGATCTATTTGAAAAGGATAATTTAAAACAAACCAAAGCAAAATCCAACTAAGTCCAGAAAAATTTAATTCATGACTATTGCTAGGTTTTAAAAATGACTAAGATGACAGTAGGAAAAATTCCATTTTTCAGGATTAAAATATTTTTACACTGAGACAAAAATATTTTATTTGTGGATATCTGTTTTAGTAAATAACTTGATATGTAGCAAAGATATATCCAAATATGCTTTTCATATATAGACTTATCTTTAAATTCACATACTTATAAGATGTTTTGCTTTATAAATTATACTGTCTCCTCATGATGGAAACAAAGCAGTTCAAAGAGTCCTTAAAGACATAGAAAATAGTTATGATATTTTGTGAATAAAATGGGATACAAAATTATAGATATGCTATTATTTCAAATATATAAATATTACTTAGAAAATATATTCAAGGATATATGTCAAATTATTAATAGTAATTGTTTCTAGGTCATTTATTTCCATTTATTTCTATTTTTTACTTTTCAACTATTATAAAAGAGTAATTTTAATTTCATGATAAAGCCAATGAAGCTTATCTCATCACAAGGAAAAATAATGTTGGACTTGAATTCATAAAAATTAAAAACTTCTATTAATCAATAAATATCAGAAAATAAAATGCAAAAATACTGGAAAACTGTATGTGAAAAATATGACAAGAAGTCAATACCCCAACTGTACAAAATTCACACAGATTAAAAATTAGGATTAAAGCAAAGAGTACAGTCAAAGCAAAGGAAAATAACACACAAAAAAACAACCTCATTAATAACCAAAGGAATGAGAATTTAATCATGAGATAATATTTTTGAATATTAATCTAGAAGAGATTATTTTTAGTCAAAGATATTTATTATTATAAGGCATTTGACATAATGTTCAATTTTATTCACTGCTGTGAGAATACAAATTGGAATAAACTTTCTGGGATATAGTTTGAAAATACTACTCATAACTCTAAGGAAATCTTGTCTTTATTATATTTGAACTAGGGTTTTAATGTGAAGGAATTTATTCCCATTTTTAATCAAAAAGAAAATATTTACATGTTAAAAAGATTATAATTTCAAAGTATATAGTGGTATTTTCTTTTAAAAATCATTATCTACTCATCGAAAATGATGTTTTCAAAGAATGTAAGACACTTCTACTCTTAGTAAACAGCAACACTAGAAAACCTGTGTTTATTCACAATTAATATAGCAGCAATGATTAATCATATTTTTAAAGAAGTAACCCCAAAATATCAAAACTGTACAATAGTGGTTACTATACTGGATTTTTTTTTGCCAAGCATCAGTAAAATGAGACAGACTTAATGTTTTAAGTCAATAGAAACTTAATCCAATACTTTATAAATTATACTGAAGCTAATGATAAGTTTTCAAAGCCTTTTTGAGGGTTTCTTGAAAGCAAAAGGCTGAAAGTCACATAACATGTGAGAAATTAATATCCATCCTGGTGTGGTAAAAATGGTTAACATAATACATGGAAAACAGTATGGCAACAAACTGAAATACATATATATATATGTGTGTGTATATATATATATATATATATATATATATATATATA
>NW_020174643.1:812335-848004 GCF_003031525.2 Neophocaena asiaeorientalis asiaeorientalis | reverse complement strand
AATAAGCTCCTTGCACTACACTGCACTGTCTCCTACCTTCTCCATCCTCTGTTATCTTTGTACAAGAACAGAGATAAAGAGGCTCTGTTCCACCTCTGCTGGGAACTTGCAAAACGGTTTCACCATTCTGCACATGTCCACAAATGACTGCAAAATCCCCACCGGTATTGATGTGGGGGTTACAAATAAAATTTAGCAAGTAGGCAAATTCTTAAATACAGAATCCACAAATAATGAGGGTCAACTCTATACATGGCCAGTAAACCCGAGTATAACATTAAATATCATTACAGGCATCTAGTTTTTTAATATCTTTTTAAATCTAAATGAAAACTGTTATTAAACTATCCATTTTAGAGTATTCACATTAAGTCATATAGTGTTGATAATCAAAAATTGTTAACTTCATGTTATGCAGAAAGAACTCAAAAAGTAAATGAAGAAAGATATTTTAACTACTTTAACTGAATATTTTTACTTTCAGACGCATAGATTTCTTTCTACATTCCTGATATGTTGTTTATGTGAGTGTGTGTGTGTGTGTGTGTGTGTGTGTGTGTGTGTATCTTCCACTAACAAGGAAAGGCAAAATTTAGAAGGGGAAGATGAGAGTAAATAAGAAAAAAAGCAAAAATTCCACAAGTGGCATTTCACTAAAATACTTTTTATTCTAATGTTCTAAGCAATATATGGAAATGACTGCTTTTTACAAAAGCAATTTCCTTTTTGGCCTGATGAAAGTAAAAATTTCTGTATGTTCAAATGCATTTCAAAATTCAAAGGACAGAACAGCCTTGGCATTGCATTGTTCTTGCTAGCAGTTGGGTAAATTGACTACATAATGAGTCCTTGGCTGTCCCTAACCAAAACTTTGCTGGACAGGTTCATTTACAATCCTCAAACAGAATGACCTTCCATCTGGCTTAATGGCCCCTGGATTGTTGCAAATGCGACCTGACATTTCCTTATGGGTGAGTTATTAAATTATATCACAGAGCACAATAACATAATTTGGTTTCAGAGCCTAAGTGAAAGTGATAGTCCAGCAGATTAAGATGTAAAATTCCTTTGCAAAATTAAGTTATTTATAATCTGATGCATACCCCCTTGTTTTATCTGCCATATAATGTAATTACTTTCCACAGTACAGTAGCTGCATATACTGACAATGCTGACAGAACAGAAACATCATTTGAAGAGGGGAAGAGAACTTCAGCCAGCATGTAACTGACTTTTATAGCTATCTTTTTAAAGTGAAACCACTTGGAATTTTTTCTTTTCTTTTCCCCCCTAATGGAATTGATCCATTAAGCAGTGCTTCTCTCTTTCACTTAATAGTATTAGACATACTTAACTCTATGAACTAAAATTCCTTAATATATCCTGAAATACCTGCTTTGAGATGACTAATACCAATATATTTAAATTTGGGGTTTTCATATATTTAGCTATTTCTAGTAGTTGTGATTGGGTGAAAAGTAAAGCAATGTCTCATTTGTTACTCTATCAGACACTTATTACCTCTAATTCTTTAATAGTCTGAGTTAATTTCAAAGACAAATAAACCTTAAAGAGCAACTTATTTTTATAATTATTCATAGATAATATAAAATTTCCCTTAGATTTTTTGCCATTGGAAAAAGAAAGATTTGAAGGTAGGATTTGCCTGTTTGGACAACTAGAATTTCCATTCTAACAAACAGTCAAGAACTCTGTCCTGCACCGAGTTCAATCTCTTTCCTAGAATTTTGTAACTTTTTAAAGCATTTTCCTTTATTCTGTTCGCTCATGTGTGCTGTTTACTTGCCATCAACCCAGCTTTAGTTTAACATTCATTCAGCAACTTCTTTTGAGGGCTTACTAGTCAGGCCCTGTGCTGGGTTTTATAAAAACAAAGATAGCAATGGAAATAACAGTAATGTTAGCTAAAATGTGACTAAATACAAGACCTGCAAGACCTGCTAGAACGAGTCTATTTTAATCACATATGTATCCCAATTGACTAAAATACATCTGAAACATATTAAGAGCTCAAGGGAATTCCCTGGCAGTCCAGTAGTTAAGACTTCACCTTCCAATGTAGGGGGTGCGGGTTCAATCCCTGGTCAGAGAGCTAAGATCCCACAGGCCTCGCGGCCAAAAAACCAAAAACATAGAACAGAAGCAGTATTGTAGCAAATTCAATAAAGATGTTAAAAATGGTCCACATCAAAAAAATCTTTTAAAGAAAAATAATTAGGTGCTCAAACTGCGGAATAGTTCTCGCTGAGTGCTTCACATGTGTATTCTCATGTAGCCCTGAAAGATGTCCCTACTGGAGAGATACTGTTATTTCTCCCTGTTCCACATGAGGAAAAAGAAGAACAAAGAGGTTTAATCATTTTTCCAAGGTCATGAAACTAACAATGGCCAACCATGTCTTGAAGCCAGAGAGACCGGTTCCAAAGCCTATTCTTTGAGCAATTGTCCCGTTATTTGTCCCTGCCCTCAGGAAGCTCACTCACATACGTGAGCTTATCCATAATACAGACATCTGAAATTAACTTACTTGGTGATCTTTGCACATTTATGAGAGCATTTTTTATATTCAGCTCTCATCATTCAGATCCATGATATAAATTATACTATATATGTGTATGTGTCTCTGTGTGTGTGTGTATACACGCATATCAAGAAATTTCAACTTTTTTTTTTAAAGATTTTTTTGATGTGGACCATTTTTAAAGTCCTTATTGAATTTGTTACAATACTGCCCTCCTTCCATGTTTTGGTCTTTTTGGCTGCGAGGCATGTGGGATCCCAGCTCCTCGACCAGGGATCGAACCTGTACCCGCCCCACATTGGAAGGCAAAGTTCCAACCAGTGGACCACCAGGGAAATCCCAAGAAATTTCAACTTTTTAATAAAACCAATTTGAGTCAATGAGAGTTAGCAACTTCACTTGAAGGAATATCATTCTCACATCACTGATTTTATCAACAGTTAATTTGTCTCACGTTCTATCTTCCAAACTACATCACTTAGAGCTTTAAATCCAAGATTAAGGCTAATTTCCTGCATTAAACCTTCCCTCATTTAACAGTATTTACCAGTTCATGCATCTCTTAATCTAACTGGGCAGTGTCTATAGAAATCCAAATAATCTTATGTCAGGATGAAAACATCAAGCTTATGTGAAGTCATGGAGATGCTACCAAGTGAATATTTCCCTTCTGAGTTGTTGAATAACACCATTTCTATTGATTACTTATCCTTTTTTTTCTTCAAAAAACTATACACACAGTCTCTCACACCTAAATGCTGTTGTTTCATTTTGGAGGGGATGGGAATTGAAACTCAATGACCCTAAAGCTTTTTGAGGTTATCACACACCCTCAGTAAGTACAGAAATCAGGCCTTCTCTATACTGTTAGCACTTCCACATGGTTCCTTCCTGAGAATTAGAAGAACCCATGGAGTGCTCAATAAATGCCATAGTTATCTCTACATTATGGTATTTAAAGCTTGCCAGTCATTTTCCATACTAAAACTAAGATTTTATTTGTAATTATTTAATGATACTACAAGGCAAGTACTATAATCTGTATTTTGCAATTGAAGAAACTACTCTCAGAAATTTCAAAAAAATGTGACCAGGGTCAGCCATTTAGTGGAGTTAATGGATTTCCACTTTGCCTCTCCTTTAAGATGAAGGATTTAGCAAGACTATAAAGTATTGCCACCTTGTTAAATAGTTACTGTGTGCCAAGTCCTCCACTCATTTCCCTACCCTACCATAAGTCCCCAGATATGTCCGCTCCAGCCAAATGAGATTGGCCAATTCCAGGCTTCTTTTCCTGCCCCAGGGACTGTTCATTTGTCTTTCCTCTGATAGAGGGTCACTGCTCCCACCCCTCCTTCCTTCCTGTAACTCCACAGACTGAAGTCCTGCCAGCCCTTAAGGGTCAAGTTCAAATCTACTCTGACATCTTTTTTTACCAGCTGAATGTGAATTCTCCACGTACTGCACACTCACAACCATAGTTTGCCCCTGTCGGAAGTGACCTCACACTGCCTTATAGTGGAGTTTTCCCTTTTCTCAATTTTGTTTACCTCCAAAGTTCTAAGTCTCTCCAAGGGTAGGAGAAATATATATGCCCTGCCCCTCTTACCATACTCACCCTCTCCTAAATACATACACAAGGGGTGTGCTGGAAAACTGACTCTCCAAAAAGAAAAACTAGAAGAGCAGTGATTTGTGGTACTTGCCTGTTTTAGTGATGTAAATACTCCTCCTTGCCCAATTTCAAGCTGCCAACAATTTAACAACCAGCTCACAAAATTCCTTGTTTGAAAATTGACTCCTGGTAGCTTTAGGAGCTGGCTCATATACCCACATTTACACTTACTAGCATAGTTCCACGTACACAATCAATAATCAGTGGTAAGCAATAAAGGAAGCCAGCAAGAAGGAGTACAGTACAGAAAGATACGAAGGCAGAAAACTAAGTGGGAACATCTCAGTTTTTCAGATTTCCTATAGTACTAATAAAGCAAGACAAGCATATTACAGTCTTGTTTCCCGTTATTCTTGATGAAGGATCTCCTTGCTTTTATCAGTCTCTCTCTCCCTCCCTATCTCTCTCTCTCACACACTCACACACACATACACACAACTGTTTTTCCTCTTTCCTCAGCCCCTCTCATCCAATAGCTAAAAATTATCACAGCAGGAGGAGAAAACCCATGGTAGTAGATTTTGAAAAACAGAGTATTAGCATCCTCCAAAATTCACAACGGCCCCTTCAACAGTCCATTTTACAGTGTTTTCGTTAATCCAGGCAGAGAGGCTCAGGTTTTAGGAATTCAAGCATTTTACATCTCCAGGAGACCACCCAGCTTGTTGCTTCCCACTGGTAGCTACCCTGACCTTGATGTCTCTGCAGCTAATGGTCCTTCATAGAAGTTTGAAATGGAATTACTAAAATCTCATTTGGTTTTGTGTAAGTTCTTGTCATTGGGCAGAGAGAAGTTCCGCAGGAACGCAGTGTTCAATTCCATTTGGACCAGCGTGATAGCTGGAAGGCAGCTGTAATGTTTATTTAGTCTTTCAGTTATTTTATATTGCACCCATGATGAAAATGCCCCAGGGAATAAACTAAGAATTAGCACACTCATTATAAATAAAGCATTAAAGAACAACAGCAATTAACAGCTCAAACTAGTTTTTTAGTGCTATCATTCATACCAAGCCACTAATAAAGAAAAAAATAACAAGAATGGGAGAAGACAATAAACCACTAAATTACCTCTCTCTCTCTCTCTCTCTCTCTCTGTCTGAATGTCTGTCTATCTCCCTACCTACAATCTGTAGTTATCATAAGTCAGGTTTTTAAATCCTGGTTCTGCTACTTCCTACCTCTGAAATATATTTAATTAATTTAAATTCTCCAATTTTCTATATCCTCATCTGCAAGGATGATGTCTAGTGTATAATAGCAGTGTTGCTAATTTCTGGCTTTCTTTTGTTCTCAGTGTTTGTTTCAGTTCCCATTTCCTCTGACTTGTAATAAAAATGGCATATTTTGAAAATCACACACAATTACCTATTTCTCTTGAGATGGGAACAGCCTAAACCTGCAGCATAAAACATTTAGGTTAGGTAATAAGCAGGTGAACTTTACAACAGCGCACATTTCAAATGAGGTAAGGATTACTCGCTTCATAGGAGAGAATATAGAAGAGAATTATTGAATCTCTATGATTCTTAGAAATTATTCTCCATATATCATGCATTTGTTTATTGGTTCCCTTCTAGACAGTCGTTCTAAATATCCATTTCTTTCTGCCCTTCCTCCAAGGCTTCCTACAAAGATATTTCCTCCACGACTAGATAATATCAGCTCCTCAGAGTAATTCTACCAGCCTCCTAGAGTTGGTGTTGAGGTTTATATTATTTTATCTTTTAATGCTTACCGCAGTTTGCTACTATATTATTTTCTTGTTTCTCTTCTTTTATTACTTTTGGTAGTTATTGCACACTAGAATATTAACTTCTGCCTGGGCAATTTAAGTGTGTAATGATTGCCTTTATATCCCTAGAACTTAACATCACGCCTCATATAATAACTGCTGGTTGACGAAATGGATGAAGGAGAGAATCTAATAAATGATCATTTTGTGATGGAAACAGAAAGTTTATTTGTTCTTATGGAAGTAAAGAGTACACCATTCTGCGTAGGGATCATACTGACACACCCAACGTAAATTAATGTACCAGGTAAGAAAGGTCCCAACTCTCCTGTGTCTCTCAAAATTTTAAATATTCAAGAAAATATAATTTCTAGATCATTGTCTAAAACTCACTCTTACATATGATTTAGAGAAACTCATGGTACTCTATTGATGTCCCACGATTAATATTCCTTGAGAAGTATATAAAGGTCTTTTTATAGCCCTAATATAATTTACAACACCTACCCATCTCTTCAAACTCAAATAATAGTAAAAACAATTCCTTTGTATTTAGTTTGGTGTTAAATTTTGGAAAAGTTATTTATATACATTAAATCAACTTATATTTCACTTGAATCCAGTGTTCTTCTTGAGATTAAATGGCCTCCCTGCTTTAAGGGTGGGGAAGGATTTAAACAAAAAAAAAACCCTTCTACTTTCACATTTTCAAATGAAAAGGATATCTCAGTCACTTGTAACACATCTTAATTGCTTCATTATATTTTTATAGAGCACCTGCATTGCTTGGAAGCAGCTTAATTAAAATGGTGCTTGTTTTATAGTTAACAGAAATGCAAAAAGCACATATCCTGCAGCACAATCATATATTTTCTTTGCTGCGGTCTTAAAGACAGCGTAGACTTGAGCAGATTAATAAGGCACTGAAACATCTGAGCACCATCGGAACTTAGATGTGTGCATCTTCTTGGACCTCAGCTTCTCATAAACTTTAATGTGATCTTTTCTTGAATCTACTATATCATTTAATGAATCACGGACCATATTATACTTTTGGTCTGACTGTTCATTCACCTCTGTACGTTATGCAAGAAAGGAAATTTTCAATAAAGCAGCAGTTATCATCAGGTACAATTTCACACTGCATTTACAGTTAGTTTCACTATTATTTTCAGTAGAAGTTATCAGGAAACTAAGAGACAGTTTTGAATCCTAATTCAGTGGCAGGCATGTTGTGTGGTCTCAGTTAAATCACTTAATTTATCTGTGCTTATTTCCCTTTTCTCAATAAAATGGACTTCTTCCCTGGAGATATGTAATAAGCTTTTTGCATGATTGTGACTTAAGACTCAGAGGTAGAAAGGATAGAGGTGTAGAACTTGAGAGGGTTTGTACAGGAGAAAGGTGCTTGCAGTACCTGAGGGTAGCATCTGCATGCGGATTCCTAGAAATTTCTGAAATGACTAAGTAGCTCACTATAGGACTCTTGCAACAGTGCTGGTATGACCTGCCACTGACATTTTTCTTCCTTACGATCACAATCATACTAGAATTCCCAAGTTCTTAAAGGTATATGCCAGAACCTGCTTCATTTCTCCTCTGGGAGTGAAAAATCGGCAGATTTTTTAGAAGTTCTTCTTACCTTGAATTTATTCCAGTATTTATGCAAATCTATAACATAGCACTCAGTCATTCATTTGTTACTCATTCGGTGACTACTTACTGTACATTTACTATGTTTCTGGCACAGTTGAGGTCAGATTTTATTGTTTCTGACATCAGGGACTAATTATCAAATATAGATATGAGATATAGGAGATAGACAATGTGATCCTCAGAGCAAGAAAGAAATCTTAAACATTAAAATATGTACATTTTCAAAGAGAAATTCATAAACAAAATTTCTAACCATGTAATACTGTGTCACATTTTACGCTATGAAGTGATCCAGCTCTGATTTATTAAAACTACCAGTGCACAATGAAGCTCATAGTTATATAAATGTCAGAGCCAGAAAAGTAAACAACACACCTTTCCTGGAATTAATGTTGAATTTTAAAATACAGTAGTTAAAACTGATAGTACCCATCCCCTCCCCTAAATACACATACGCATGCCCACACGCACGCACACACACACACACACACACACAGAGGAAAACTTTAGTTACAGAGAGAAGAATGAAAAGAAGTAGAATAAGCTTAAGATAAAAAATCACATGTTCCCTTGACCAGAATAATCCACCATAATGGGAAAAGTACCTCTAACTAGATAAATAACAGTTCTGTTTTGGTGGGTTTAATGGTAGCTGCCAAAAATATATGTTCCCGTTCTGGAACTTGCAAATGTGACCTCATTTTGAAAAAGTCTTTGCAGATGTAATTAAGCTAAGGATCTCTAGATGAGATGATCCTGAGTTATCTGGGTGAGGTCTAAATTAAATAACAAGTGTCCTTATAAGAGGCACAAAGAGCAGAAACTCACAGGGAGAAAGAAGAGAAGGTCATGTGAAGAAAGAAGAATAGGGATTGGAGGGATGCAGTCAGAAGCCAAGGAATGTCTGGGGCCACCAGAGGCTGGAAAAGCCAAGGAAGAATTCTCCCCTAGAACTTTCAGAGAGAATGAGGCCTTGCAGATACCTTGACTGTAGACTTCTGTTCTCCAGAACTGTATGAGAATAAATTTGTCTGTAAACTACTAAGTATGTGATAACTTGTTATGGCAGTCCTGAGAAACTAATACATGTGACAAACATTTTGTCTTTTTACTACATAATGAAATTAACCTGTATAAACCAATAACGTTGTAAACTGACTGGTGTGACTCTGAATCCACCCAGAAAATTTTAGGAGCATGCCAAGAAATCTCAACCCCGTCCATGATGGGATCATTTTCCTCAGTGTATTTGATGTTAATTTTCTTGATTTTATAATATATACCTTTCAGTGTCATCCAGATAAACAAAGCATTGTTTTTCTGTTAAGTTCTTGCCTCTTCTAGCCATCTTAGAAATTCACGAGCAGTCCAGGATAGTATTCCGTTTCATTTTCTTCTAGTTCTTATGGTTTCTGCTTAAGCTTTCAAGCCCATTTCCTATACCGCCATTTCGGTATTACTCATCCAAAAGAAATCTTTATTACTGTCTGCTCTTCTTCTCTCACATTTTCCCTTGGACTTTGTTAACTTCATCTGGTGAGCTGGTTGAACTTTCTAAACATATTACACAGTCCAGTCATTTAATCTTCTCAATAACCCTATAAACTGGGTACTGCAAGTGCTATTATTCTCCATTTTTACTAGATGCGGAAACCGAGGCACACAGCATTCAGAGATTTGTTAAAAGGCTCACACCTTGAGACCACATTCAAGGTGGGATTGGACCTCAGGCAGTTTGTCATGATCTATGTACTTTGGTGTTTCTTTGACACATCATCATTTCCTTGGAAGACCTCGTAATGATGAGGTACCTTACCAACTACTACATTCTTTAGAAGCCTGGTGAAGAGGGAAACAAAGCGGTGAACAATCCCAGCAGAAAAACATGTCCCATCTGTGTTCCACAATTCCTAACAATATAGTCCTATCTGGTAACTATCTCTAGGATACTGAAACTCATCTCCCGTTACCTCCTAGGTACACCATTTATGTAACTGCTCCCTTTGTCTTACTTCTCATTCCAGAGCCAGGCCTAATTTGCTTTTCATAGCCAAAATGTTTAACAAAACAGTTTTCTAAAAAAGAGGAAAATATCTTTCCTCTCCCAACCCCAGTTGTCCTATGAAGGTAGAAATCTTTCTTACCCAACAATCAAAGATTCCAATCCCAACTGCAGCCACCAAGAATGTTAGAAAAGACTGCACCAGCTTTTACATTTGTCTTTTCCTTCTAGTCCTGTCTACAGCTATTTTTACATTACAATATTCCTTTCTATCAGAGTCTACAGCAGGGGCAGTGAGATGTACATGTTTAAATTATCATCATATCCACAATTTTCAACAGTCTGCCTTTTTGAACTACCATTTCACTAGCACTGGCAGCTTATCTTTGAAATCTGACACTCTGCAAGATATACATTGCTCTGAAGTTCATGAACAAAACTTTATCAATCACTTAATCTCTCATTCTCCAAAGCTAAGGGATCATTTAGCGCTTTCATAGATGTCTATAAACTAGAATGAATATTTGTATAACTATTTATGTATATACCTATTTCTCGATATTTACAAAGGATTCTTAGAGGGGGAGTTTCTAGCTCTCATTGATGTCTGTATTCTCTCTATACTGTGTTGCCTGGTGAATGGATAGATGGCTAAATATTACTTGAAGTGATCTTGTCATTTTGACCTCATTTGTTCAAGAAGTTTTGTGCTTGAAATGCTTTCCCCCTCAATAATCTTCTTGATTAACTGCCCATCTTACAAGGTTAATGCAAAGGTTTTCTTCTATATTAGTACTTTCCTAACTTCACTGAACATAAGAGTTACAAGGTTATATTGTGGAAAAAAATCTCAAGTCCTCTAATTAGAACACCCAAGAAAAGGCAGGTATTTCTAACGAACACTGCAGATGAGTCTTACAATCAAGCACTTTTGGGAAAAGTTGAATTGTATGAAAACTACAAATGCCAGTGAGAAACATTCTCTCCAATAGTTTTGTACCTTCTTCAGAACACTTTTAACACTCTATCTTAAAATACACTTTTAGGGACTTCCCTGGTGGCGCAGTGGTTAAGAATCCACCTGCCAATGCAGGGGACACGGGTTCGAGCCCTGGTCCTGGAAGATCCCACATGCCACGGACCAACTAAGCCCCTGCACCACAACGACTGAGGCCACGTGGTGTAGAGCTCGTGCTCCGCAAAGAGAAGCCACCACGGTGAGAAGCCCGCACGCCACAAGGAAGAGTAGCCCCCGCTTGCCGCAACTAGAGAAAGCCTGTGCACAGCAACGACGACCCAATGCGGCCAAAAATTAATAAATTTTTTTTAAAAACACACTTTTATGTGTATAGTCTAACTCTGCTATGAAACTGTTCCCCGTTGAGAGTTAGAAACTTGTTTGAGTCAAATTTTGAATTTACTATGGTAGAGCATAGTGCTTTGCAAATAATAAATACTTGTTGAGTTGGATCATTGCATGGACTCTGCTCAGTCATCTTTCCACACTCAACTCAAATGGGTGAAAGAGCTACAATTTGCTTAAAAGACAAGTTTTAAATAAGTGTAGGGTAACTTCATTTATTTATTATTTCTAATACACAAAACATTAACATAATGCTTAATATAAATTGAGTCCCACTGACATTTTGTTATAAAAATTCAAAAGCCTGATATAGTTAGTAAACTTTTCTAATGTTAAGATGTTACTTACACATTTTTCTTGACTTCTGATAATAGTCAAAAGACCCAATTATAAATTTACTTCTTCTAATATATTAAGTAACAGATACCTGAGAACAGATTTTTAGAAAAACCTACAATGAAGGAATAATCAAAGAGATTGAAAAACAAGCACAAGTTGAGAAAAAAATGGATCTTCTAAGGAACTGAAGTTGACAAATAGCAAATGAAACATACTGTTGACTAAATGCAAAACATAACACATCAGTCAGGATGGCCAGACAAGCAGAACCACAACAGCACGCTGAAAGTGCAAAGGAATGAGATCTTCAAACGAGAACTCTTCTCAACAAGTTTACTGAAAATTAGGAGTCTATTTTGACACTTCAGAAAAGAAAACAAAGAGAACCTTATGACAGGTATTTTCTCACTGCAGAGTGCATGTAGGGACTCCTGTGATGATCAGTTCAGGCCATATTACTAGAATGACAAGAGTGATTCATATCCCTCAAGTCATACTTTTTAAAGTTATTTTTTTCAATTTTAGGTTTTGAACTTCATTTCTGTTTCTTTGTCTTTATGTAAATGTCAAACATACAGAAAAGCAGTGTAATGTAGTAGTTAAACCCCCAAATTCTGGGGACCTTCCACAAGTTGCTTAGTCTGTCTATCCCTCAGTTTTCCCTCTGTAAAAAAGATGATATTAATGCCTAAATCATGGAGTTATTATAAGAATTAAGTGCATTAAATGAATTAAAGTGCTTACTTCTGCAGAGGACTCAATAATTGATACCAATTGGTGGTAGCAGCTACAAGTAAATAAAGAGTAATGTATCAAGATGACTTAAGGGGCTTCCCTGGTGGCGCAGTGGTTGAGAGTCCGCCTGCCGACGCAGGGGACACGGGTTAGTGCCCCCATCCAGGAGGATCCCACGTGCCGTGGAGCGGCTGGGCCCGTGAGCCATGGCTGCTGGGCCTGCGCGTCCGGAGCCTGTGCTCTGCAGCGGGAGAGGCCACAGCAGTGAGAGGCCCGCGTCCCGCAAAAAAAAAAAAAAAAAAAAGATGACTTAAGTACACATAACAGAAAGCCTTAGCTGGCCTTGAGATGAGGAGGTAGCATGGATTATCCAGGTAGGCCCAGTTTTAACACAAGCATCCTTTTAAGTGTAAAGGATGAAGCAGGGGAGTCACAGTTTTAAAGAAAAGTGAAAACAGCAGTAGAAGCTGGAATGATGTGATTGCTGACTTTGAGGATGAAAGTGAGCCACAAGTCAAAAAATGTGGTCAGCCTCTGGACACTGGAAAAGTTAAGTTAATAGATTCTGCCCTAGAAATTTGAGAAAGTAATGTAGCCTTGCCAACCACTTGATTTTAGTCCACTGAGACCTATTTTGGACTTCCGATCTCCAAAACTGTAGGATAATAAACTTTGTTGTATTAAGCCACTAAATTTGTGATAATTTGTTACAACCACTATGGGAAACGATTATATCACTCAATACAAGACTCCATAATAATCTCCATTGCAGCTCAGCAACATCATCAAGAACTCAAATTTCTTCCATCTTTTGCTTTGCTATTATCAGTGTATGGCTAGCACCCCTGACCAACATAAAACACCTTCACCAGCTTCCAACTCCCTGACAACTTTACAAACCTACACAGTGAAGATCTAAGGACAAATAGATTATGTATCTTCCTTTTATTTCTGTTTAAGGCTTGTCAGTTTATTTTTAGTATCTTCATCATAAAGGTTTTGTATTCTAATTTTATTAAATATACCAATCTTTCCCCTTGTGATTTGTACTCAATTTGGGCTTTGTTTGCAATTTTCTACCACTGAGATCATTTCTCCAAAAGGTGTACACTTTCGTCCTTTGGTCATATTTTAAAATCAACTTGGATTTTACTCATGTGTGGTGCGAGGAATAGATCTAATTTTTTCATAGATATCTACGTTTCTTAATCTTACTTATTACAGAGCAATTTCTTTCCTCAATGACTTGTCATATGCCACCTTTGACTTAAATAAAAGTCTGTTTATAACGTATATTTATTTGTGGGCTGTCAAGTATGCTGCCCACATCAAATGGTTTATTCTTGCATATTCTACATGATTTTCATTGCTGTCATTCTGTAAAAATTCTTTGTATATGGTAAGGCAATTTCTTTTTCCATCTTCTTTTTAAGAATTTTCAACACAGTTCATTCCAAGTGCATTTTAGAATTAATCAAGTTTTATAAAATATCCTCTTGGAACTTTGTTTAGAGCTTTATTGCTCTTCGAGATTGATTTGGAAAGATTTGTTAACTTTCTGATATTTATTTTTTCAACTAGGAACATCATGTATCTCCCTACTTATTCAGGTTAAATTTTACTTTATATCATTCAAAAAAAGTTTATAGTTATTTCTATAATTTTGCTGTCCATCTTGACACGTTTATTTCTAAGTACCTTATGATTTTTTTATATGCCTTTTTACATTTTTTAATCAATTTTAATATTCTTTTTAATTTGATTGGTTATGGCAAGAATATGACAACACTACTTATATTTGTATCTAATTAAATTGATTTCTCTTATAAATTTGAAAACAAATTTCATATATTCTATGTAAACAATGACAAGTTTTTATTTATCTTTCATCTGTCTACTTTTTATGCCTCTTACTACTGTTTATGGACTTATTACTTAGTTTCTGACTTTAGTGGAAATATTAGGGGTAAGAGTAGGAAAACTTATCTTGCTACTGATTATAAGGGAAATTCTATAATATCCCTACTAAGTATGATATTTATTTTTTTTCTTTTGGTTATCCATTTTAAGTTTAAGGAGGTTTTTATTTCCAGAATTTTTATTCTTTTGTTTGTGGTTTCAGATAACTCTTGATCAAGATAAATTGTTTTCTACTGTATTGTATGTTTTGGCTTGCAAACTCATTTTGGAACAGCTTCATCTGTGGGAATCTCACCACAAAGTTCTTGCATTTGGTTTTTCCAGGTAACCCAGCTAGATGCCACTTTTATATTTATTTCCCATGTCAGAAAGTTAATCTAGGGCTTCCCTGGTGGCACAGTGGTTGAGAGTTTGCCTGCCAGTGCAAGGGACGCAGGTTCGTGCCCCGATCCCGGGGGGATCCCACATGCCGCGGAGCGGCTGGGCCCGTGGGCCATGGCCGCTGGGCCTGTGCGTCCGGAGCCTGTGCTCCACAGTGGGAGAGGCCACAACAGTGAGAGGCCCGTGTACCGCAAAAAAAAAAAAAAAAAGTTAATCTAAATGCAGTCTTGAAACTCATGAGTGCAGGCCTGATGTTAGAATTCTCAAGGAAACAAATTTTTGTTTTTTAATTTTTTACCCAGAGCTCAAGCTGAGGCTTAGAAAGTTCTCTATAATCTTCATCTGCAGGACATATTTTATCTTGTCTACTCTTTAGTAGAAGCTGTAATCCTTTAAGAGTCCCAGAGTTATTTACACACCTCAGTTCCAACTCCCTGACTTCTGTAGACCTAATGATTTAACCCTGTCCTTGTATGGCTAAAGATCAAAACTATAAGTTACTGAGACTGACACATATACCCAAGGAAGTGCAAAGTATATTATTATCATATTTGATTTCTATTTTCTCTTCCTTCTGTGGATTTTCCCTAATTTCTTATTAAACTAGGTATTTTAATTAGTTTGTTGCATTTTTAAAGCATATTCAGTGTTTTAAAGAAGGTAATTTTTCAGCTTACCTAGTTCAGCATATTGTCACAAATGAAAGCCCCATTTCTATTATTTGTAGATAAGTTTAATAGATTTATATTTATTTGACTACTGATATACTTGGACTACCTCATAGAATTATTTTTGAAGTTTTATGCATGTATTATATATAGATAACCTCCTGACTGTATTAGATGCTAACCGATTATCCATATTTATACCAGCCCTGACTAGATATTTATTTTTTAACATCTTTATTGGAGTATAATTGCTTTACAATGGTGTGTTAATTTCTGCTTTATAACAAAGTGAATCAGCTATACATATACATATGTCCCCATATCTCTTCCCTCCTGCGTCTCCCTCCCACCCTCCCTATCCCACCCCTCTAGGTGGTCACAAAGCACCAAGCTGATCTCCCTGTGCTATGCGGCTGCTTCCCACTAGCTATCTCTTTTACATTTGGTAGTGTATATATGTCCATGCCACTCTCTCACTTCGTCCCAGCTTACCCTTCCCCCTCCCCATGTCCTCAAGTCCATTCTCTACATCTGCATGTTATTCCTGTCCTGCCCCTAGGTTCTTCAGAACCTTTTTTTTTCTTTTTTAGAGTCCATATATATGTGTTAGCATACGGTATTTATTTTTCTCCTTCTGACTTACTTCACTCTGTATGACAGACTCTAGGTCCATCCGCCTCACTACAAATAACTCAATTTCGTTTCTTTTTATGGCTGAGTAATATTCCATTGTATATATGTGCCACATCTTCTTTATCCATTCATCTGTCGATGGACACTTAGGTTGCCTCCATGTCCTGGCTATAGTAAATAGAGCTGCAATGAACATTGTGGTACATGACTCTTTTTGAATTATGGTTTTCTCACGATATATGTCCAGTAGTGGGATTGCTGGGTCGTATGGTACCGACTAGATATTTAGAAGGTAAGGATACTGTTCTAGATAAAAGCTCTATATTTTACTCATTGTAAGAGTTGTGGTTGTAAAATACTTAAATTTTGAGTAATACTGTGTGCCAGACACTTTTCTATGATTAATGAAAGTAAAGCAAGTTTATTCCTCCTGATGAAATAGATCATGTATGACTTGAAAAATCTACGTGTTCCTGAGTGGTTTTGCTGTTTTGTCCAGATAGATAGTGGGGCCAAGTAACTCAGGTGTCTTCCAAAAGCACATATGTAGCTCAGTGCCGAGTTATTTCAAACTTCAAATTTCAGGGAAAGAAGATGCCAGGTATCAATTCAGCGTCTCTGTTTTAAGAATACCTTTGTGGCATCTTTAGTTATGTATCTGTGAGTCCACCAATTACCCTGGGGTCAGGGTGCAACAAAAGGTTTTCTGTATATTGAAGAGGGTTATCCTTCCCAATATCAAATAGTTTTCTGATCTAGCCACTGGAAGATAAAAAGATTAGAATATTTGCAAAACCTAAGAGTATAACTCAAAAGGAATGGTGCTATTCTCTCTTAAAAGAACTGTGCCAGGACTTCCCTGGTGGTGCAGTGGTTGAGAGTCCGCCTGCCGATGCAGGGGACATGGGTTCGTACCCCGGTCCGGGAAGATCCCACATGCCGCGGAGTGGCTGGGCCCGCGGGCCATGGCCGCTGAGCCTGCGCATCCAGAGCCTGTGCTCCGCAACGGGACAGCCACAGCAGTGAGGGGCCCGCGTACCACAAAAAAAAAAAGAACTGTGCCAGTGCCTTTGTGAGACTCTGGACCAGTACTGGAATCATCTCAGCAGTCAACAAGTATACTTCTTACTGTACCTGTTTTCAAGAGGGACACTGTGTGGCAGGGATCGAAGTATTGATAACTATAGTAGAAAATATGGTTTCCACTTTTGAATTGTTATTAGAATTAATGTTGGGTTTTTTTCCAACAATGAGGCATCTGTAAACAAGAATACCTCTGTAATACTTAAGTTTGCAGGATTCTAGGACAATTTTTGGTGAAGAAATGGGACTGAGAGAGACATTTTAAAGATCACTGAGTGTTTAAACAACTGATTCAAATTTCAAAATGAGATGAGACCTCATTTATATGTCAAGCAGTGAAGTGGGACATACTGGTTAAAATGTACAATCTCATGGAGAAATCAGAAAAGAAAGAAAAGAATTATTTTCAGTGTATATCAGGAAAAGGTGAGTATGATAGCAATTAATGAAATAGGAACAACTATAGTCATAGACTCATGTTTGAATAACACTTTTTGAATGGTTAAAATTCTCAGACTCTCCTAATTTAACCTCTCAGGGGTTTTTGTATTGCTTTGAATGAGTACCATTGCATTCAATTCTCAGATATGTCTTACCCAAGGGCACATGTTGGTAGACTTGTGCCAAATAACTCTACTTCAGCCCAGTAATGGGTATTAGAGAAAGTCACTTTTTAATGGTCCAAAATTGAAAAGGGGAGCAATCATCTCTAATCCATCACAAAAGGACACTGGAAAACATCTCTTGTAAAGTTTGTGAGAAACTAAAAGTGTAAAGGAGAAATAAGTAAAGGAAAAATAATAAACTAGGTAAATACTACCTATAGATAAAATATTTGGGTCTATAGATATTTTATCGAATAATTCATTTCTTATGGAAATCTTCCAATGAGTTTTTAAATGATATTTCTTCTGAAGTATGACCTATCATTGGGCCATTTCCAGTAAATGTTCTATGGATAATTAAAATAAAGATATAATCTCTCTTAACAAAATTCTAAGTTTTGTTTCCATAATGTTATATGTACTTAATGTTATACTCAAAAATTTTAACTTTAATATTGATACAAGTGATATATTATTCAACAATATATGTAAGTCAAATTTTTTGGCCCTTAATTATTCTTTTACATCCTTAAACTCTAATAGATTAATACATCTATATTAAAATAATTTTTCTCTCAAGTCTCTTTATTCCAAACATATTTTGCCAAATATGTGTCTCATTCAGGACAAAACTCTTCGTGATATGCTTTGGAGGCAATTTTGTAAATATAAACTGACCCTCTACTTTTTGTTAATTATTTTTGTACTAAATTTTATTTATCTATAGTGTTACTCTTTTTGTTTAGATTTGCCTTTGGTAATCTCTACTTTTAGTTTTCCTCTTCATTTTGTTTTATATGTGAACCTTGTGACTGGAGGCAGCTTTAATATCAAACTAATAAAATATCAATTTCAGGAACCTTGCAAAGCTGTTTGACAGACTGTATTTATAATGGTATACTCATTTTCTTAAAAAGAGCCACAAACTTTTATAAGCTTTAGGTCCCATCAAACCTGGATTTTACTGCTTGCTAGCAACACATAGCTGGATTTTTAAAACCCAATCTGAAATTCTTTCTTTTAACAGGGTATTTAACATATTCATTATAATTGAGATATTTGATCTTATTTCTGCCATATTCCCTTACAATATTTACTGTGTCTTTTTGATATGGCCTCATCCTTTTCTTGAAACTTTTTCTTTCTGCTTTATCCATTTTTAAATCAAGTTGTTTCTCTTCTTATTATCATAGTGTAAGAGTTCCTTACATACTCTACATATAAGCTCTGTGTTAGATCCATGTTTACAAATATTTTCATTCAATCTGTGTCTTGACTTTTTATTTTCTTAATTGTGTCTTATGAAGAACAAACATCTTTAATCTTGATGAAATGAAATTTAACCAATTTTTCTTTTATGATGTATGCTTTTTGTCTTATTCAAAAAATCTTTGCCTAACCCAATCACAAATATTTTCTCTTAGTTTTCTTATAAAAGTCTTACAGCTTTAGTTCTTATTTGGGTCAATAATCCATGTTATGTCAATTTTTATATATATTATGAGACAAAAGTCAAGACTCATTTATATTTGCAGACTTTAGCAAGTAGAAAGACCTCATAATACAGGCATCAGGTAGACTCTTCAGAAGGATACTGCCTTAGTAGTATGGCTAAAAGAGTTCTATTAAAGTCTATTCTAAACCTACTCTAAAAAAAAGGCTTTAAAACAAACCTCAAAATGATCAAACTGATTCCAAGTAACTGTCAGGTGGGAACACTATTCCAAGCCCTCTGTAAGCTTTGGGAATTCTTTGCCCTCCTGCTTTCAGGTGGTTCTTTCCCAGGCCTCAAGTAGTTCCTTGTCATGTATGCAAAGATTAGTACTAGGCAACAAAGGCTGGAAGAGATGCCTCTTCAGATCTCAAGAACTGAAGATCACTTTCTCCCTGTGAAAGTACCTTTTCTCTAGTATTCCGCTTTGCAAATTCTAGCATCCTGGACTCCTCAAACTCTGAGCTGTCTCTTCAATCAAGAGACCTCTGGAATCTGTGGTTCCTCACCCTACAGATGCCTGAAAACTGCCTCCAGGCAGTACACTGAGGCAATGGTAGAGTTCATCTTGTTTATATCCCTTTTCTTAGGCATATACATCCTGCTCTGTTTGCTGTACAATATCTGAAAACTGATAGTTCTTATATATTGTCTGGTTTTCTTTTTCATAAAGTGTGGGGCATTGGGGGGGAGTGAGTAAATCTGGTCCCTGTTGTTCCATAATGGCCGGAGCCCAAATATGTCTTGAGTAATGTACAGGGTGACCATTTTAAAGAATAAAACTCTTTTAAATCTTTATGTTGTAAATAAATCAGTGATCATGAAATATATCTCCCTTTAAAGAGCCTTATTTTTACCTACATTTGGAAAAACTAGAAAGTGCTGCCATTCTTTCTAGCTGTTTCCAAATGATTATTTTATTGACTAGGTTAACTTTCAAGTTAGAAAGCTTGAGCTGCCCGATATAAGAGGTAAATTCACAATTAAATTTCATTAAACGTGTAAGAATGTCACTGTACCTGGTATATAAGCAATTGTTGAATGAAGGAGAAAGATAATTAGAAAGTGGAAGTAATGAGAGAATTCAGGAAGAACAGAAGTTAGAATGTCTTAATAGACAGTCAGTAAGAGAATTTGGGGGTTCACCTTCAAAATAATGGAAAAAAAGTAATTTAAAGTAGTTACCATCCTACTGATTCTCCTTCTAGATTCTTTTCTTTATACCACCCACGTTCCTTTCTTAATAACTCTTTTAATGGGCCATTTACATTAAGTTTTTCTAGAATGAATTGATCACGATTTTACACTGTCCACAGAATATCAGCTCTTGCCTGACAACTGAAATACTTCAATACAAACAAAGGAATTCATACTATGGATAAATAAAGACCATAATAATAAAAAAAAGTTTTAAAATATCATCTCTGTTCTATCTTAAGTATTTAGGGCACTTACTTTTTGGCACAATAGGTACTTAGGGAAACTTAGGAAGATTGCAATAAACATCATATATATATACAAAGCTATAAATGAGAATATAACAAATAACACCAATAGTAATGAATGCAAACTAAAATTGTCCATCAGCAGTTATGAACACATTTATTTGGGCTCTATGAGGGAGAATATTCATAGATAGCCACCCTTTTCAAATCATACTCTGAGAATTCATATGTATTTTGAATAAAGTTCTTTGAAATCTAACACTGAATTTCCTCCAAATATTCAAGTTTGTTTAATGTAAGACTAATACAGCTATAGTTTTCATGAGGACAGAACACAATTCCTATTTACTTAGAAATAGTTCCTATTTACTTAGACATTTTGTTCTGGCTTAACTAATTTAAATGTTTCAAATACTCAAAGTATGAATGAAGTTGACTACTAAGGAAGAGGCTTCCAAAATAACAATATATTCTCAAAATAAGATCTCGCATGGTTCATGAAAATATCTGGTTGATTGTGGCCACAATGCAAATTACCCTATATGGTGATATTTTTTCCTCTCATTTTTAAGAGACACTCTTGTACTTGTGTGCGTGTGTGTGTGTTTTATAACATTTTATGACTACTGACTTGATAAAGATAAAAGGAATTTGGGGAATAATGCATGTGTGTTAAATACAGTGTATTTTCTTGTAGACTGTAGAAAAATACAAAAGTAGATTGTTTAAGGGCTATGTCTCTCATAGTAATAATAGGTTCCACTGAATTCTTCATATTTTCCCATTTAGTTCAGTCATCTGGATTTGTGAGATATGGACCAGAGATATATTAATAGGTGAATTCTATTTGTTGTAACTTTGTTTTCCTTTATGCAAAATCAGCTGGGCCATAGCGACATCTTCTTACTAACAGGTATATTCCATTTGTGTATGCATTCATACCAAGCCTCCTTCCAAATAGGAACTGAGATAACTTACAAAGATGCATGTGTACAGTATTATTAAAAATATAAGTAAAAGATCATGGAGAAATAAATATCCAATGAAAATAATATAAACTCAGAAGGAAAAGTAGCATCTCAACCACCTGTCACATGTTTCCCCACACACTTTGAAAATTGTCAGAGTATATAAACTAAAACAGGTCTGACTTAGTAAATATATTTTATTATTACTTTTACACAATTCATATAAAAATTTCCCACTAAAAAATCCTCATGGCATAAACAGCCTTTTACATCATAGTGTCCACCCTCTTTTTAAGTAACATCTTCACTGTTCTCTCATATGCAGTATGGTTTAGTTACCCAGAATGTCTCCCCATTTCCTTCCATGTCATGTTCTTGCACTTCTGTGTCTCCGTGTCTCTGCTTCAGAGCCTACCTCAACCTCTCTCTCTTCTTTCCTTTGGTTAAATGACATGCAACATTTAAATTCAACCTTAGTGTTTGTTCCCACTGAAGACCTCCCTAGAACCACAGAACAAGTTAGTGTTCTGTGGACCATCAGAATTTTAAAACAATCCCCAAGATAGTATAATAGTGCCTCTCAAAACCCTTGCAATAATGTCTCATATGCTTATTAGCTGCAACAGACTGACACACAGAAAACTTATCTTGTTCAATTCTACATTCTCAACTAGGAGCACCTTATAAATGAATACTCTATGAGTACGAGACACACAGTAAATTGTGGTCTCCCTTATATTAGCTTAATGATGGAGCTCACAGTAGAAGTGAGTGAGAAGTCAATGAGGAGGAGTCAAATAGGAGAGAGACAGACTCACATGAGGACTGAGCACCAAAGACCTCAAAGAGAATCATGGTTTTAGAAACATAACCTTATAAAAAATGTTTCATTAATCTGGATTAATCTCACAATTAGTAGATTCATTTTAAAAATCCATAGGAATACGGAAAGTTTGGGGAAATGCTTAGTATTACCAGTATAATCCATATAAATTTCACCTAATGTGAGTTATATTTTTAAAGGAAGTCACCTCCCTTAGTTTGCACATTGAAAGCATTTTTATTTTATTAGATATGACCTTTCTTTGTGGCTGTGATGAGCTATCACAGTCCAATTTTCTTTCAATTGTACAGTACAAAGAATTTCTCCTAGGAGCTGCTTTTGAAGATTAAAGCACAGAAATAATTTTATTAATGCAATTTTATTTTATATAACAGCAAAATTCAGTAAGCCTAAATTTTTCATGAATATCAGCACTACCTGTATAAAATTTAATTTACCAGTGGTACAACGTGAAAATGCCCTGGTTACCTGTTCACAAAAGTGAGGGAGTATCCTAACAGTTACTGCTTGCTGTGAATCATCACAGTTTCACCAGAAACTGAAAAATTAGTAATATTGGGCTCAGTAGCACCCTTCAATTATGTCCATTCTCTATTTTACAAAGTGGTTATCCATAACCTTATTTAGCCTTCCTACAACTCTGTAATCTAATAATTGTTTGCCAATTTATTTTACATACGTGAGAAAAAGAGACTCAGAGATCTGAAAGTGACTTTCCAGGGTCATGAGACAGAGGAGGGCAGAGCAGGGGCTAGAACTTAGGTTATGTGACTCCTGGCTCAGCAATATTTCCCCTCTTGAATAACTCTATTTCAGCTTTGGAATGGTTCATTAGAAACTATGGTGTCAGGTTCAGAACTATGGAGTAAAAGAAAGTACAAAAGACATAGAGGGAGCTAGAAGAAAATCAAAAGTCACTCAGAGACTATTCATTCATACATTGATTCTTGCAAGAAATACTGGACATCTATTATGGGCCTTTCACTCTTATAAGTATAGAGAATTTAGCATTGAACATACGTATTATTTTAAATATCCCATTTTCAAAAAAACTATGAGACATGCAAAGAAACAGGAAAGTCTGGCCCATGTACAGGGGGAAAAAAAAGCAGTCCATAAAAACTGTCCCTGAGATTGCTCTGACATTAGATTTATTAATAGACAAATACTTTAAATCAACTTTTATAAATATGTTCAAAGAACCAAACGAAATAATATCTAAATAAATAAAAGAAAACATGAGAATGATGTCTCACCAAACAGAGATTATCATTAAAGAGATAGAAATATTTTAGAAATTAAGCAATTAGAAATTATGGCATCGAAAAGTATAATAACTGAAATTCATGAAATGGGCTCAAAAGCGAATTTGAGCTGACAAAAGAAAGAATCAGAGAACTTGAAGAAAGATCAACTGATATTATGCAGTCTGAAGAACAGAAAGAAAAAAGATGAGGTGAAATGAACAGAAACTCAGAGACTTGTGGGATACCATTAAGCACACAAACATACTCATAATGGAGTGAGGCAGGGGGAGGGAGAGTAAAAGGGGGAGAGGGAGGCAAAAAGAATATATAAAAAGTATTTTAAAATTATTGAAAAAGCTCAACAAATTCTAAGAAGGAAAAACTCAGAAATCTGTACCTAGACACATCAAAATCAAGCTTGGAAGGACAAAGAATCTTCAAAGCAACAAAAGAGATGACTCAACAAATACAGTGATCCACAGTAAAATTAACAGCTGATTTATCACCAGAAACCATGAGAACAGAAGGCACTCGGTTACATATTCAAAGTGAGAATGAAAAAGACTATCAATCAAAAGAATTTTATATCCAGCAAAACCATCCTCCACAAATTAAGAAGAAATTAAGACATACTCAAATAAACAAAGACTAAGTGAATCTGTCCCTAGCAGACCTGCCATACATGAAATACTAAAAGGAGTTTTTCAGACTGACATGAAAGATTAGACAATAATTTGATTCCACACAAAGAAATAAAGAACACTAGTGAAGATAATACAAAGGTATACACTGGTTAATATAAAAGACAGTATGTATGTGTTTTTTTGTTTGTCATTTTTTCTTTTCCTATGTGATATTTTAAAAAATACCACCTGCATAAAGCAATAATTATAAAACTGTGTTGATGGGCTTAGGTACAAAGGTGTAATTCATATGATAATAACAGTGCAAAGGATTAAGGAAGAGAGTTATGTAGGATGAAAAAATTTTGTGTGTTCTTCTAATAATGGTGGTATTAATCTGAACTAGAGGGAGATTGGTTGAAGATGGCAGAGTAGAAGGACATGCACTCACTCCCTCTTGCGAGAGCACCGGAATCACAACTAACTGCTGAACAATCATCAACGGGAAGAACTAGAACTCACCAAAAAAGATACCCCACATTCAAAGACAAAGGAGAAGCCACAATGAGATGGTCGGAGGGGCGCAATCACAATAAAATCAAATCCCATAACTGCTGGATGGGGAACTCACAAACTGGAGAACACTTATACCAAATAGTCCACCCACTGGAGTGAAGGTTCTGAGCCCCACATCAGGCTTCCCAACCTGGGGGTCCAGCAACAGGAGGAGGAATTCCCAGAGAATCATAGACTTTGAAAGCTAGCAGGATTTGATTGCAGGACTTCAACAGGACTTGGGGAAACAGACTCCACTCTTGGAGGGCAACACAAAGTAGTGAGCGCATCAGGACCCAGAGGGAAGGAGCAGTGACCCCATAGGAGACTGAAACAGACCTACCTGCTAGTGTTGGAGGGTCACCTGCAGAGGTGGGGGTGGCTGTGGCTCACTGTGAGGAAAACGACACTGGCAGATAGAAATTCTAGGAAGTACTCCTTGGTGTGAGCCCTCCCAGAGTCCACCGTTAGCCCCACCAAGGAGCCTGTGGGCTCAGACGCTAGGTCGCCTCAGGCCAAACAACCAACAGGGAGGGAACTCAGCCCCACCCATCAACAGACAAGCAGATTAAAGTTTTACTGAGCTCTGCCTGGCAAAGCAACACCCAGCTCTACCCACCACCAGTCCTTCCCATCAGGAAGCTTGCACAAGCCTCTTAGATAGCTTCATCCACCAGAGGGCAGACAGCAGAAGCAAGAAGAACTACAATTCTGCAGTCTGTGGAATGAAAACCACATTCACAGAAAGATAGACAAAATGAAAAGGCAGAGGACGATGTACCAGGTGAAGGAACAAGATAAAACCCCAGAAAAACAACTAAATAAGTGGAGATAGGCAACCTTCCAGAAAAAGAATTCAGAGTAATGAGAGTGAAGATGATCCAGGACCTTGGAAAAAGAATGGAGGCAAAGATAGAGAAGATGCAAGATATGTTTAACAAAGAATTAAAGAACAAACACCTAGAAGAATTAAAGAACAAACAAACAGAGATGAACAATACAATAACTGAAATGAAAAATACACTAGAAGGAATCAATAGCAGAAAAACTGAGGCAGAAGAACGGATAAGTGACCTGGAAGACAGAAAGGTGGAATTCACTGCTGCAGAACAGAATAAAGAAAAAAGAATGAAAAGAAATGAAGACAGCCTAAGAGACCTCTGGGACAACATTAAATGCAAAAATATCGGCATTATAGGGGTCTCAGAAGAAGAGAGATAGAAAGGACCCAAAAAAATACTTGAAGAGATTATAGTCAAAAACTTCCCTAGCATGGGAAAGGAAATAGCCACCCAAGTTCAGGAAGCGCAGAGAGTCCCAGGCAGGATAAACCCAAGGAGAAACATGCCATGACACATAGTATTCAAACTGAAAAATTAAAGACAAGGAAAAATTATTGAAAGCAACAAGGGAAAAACGACAAATAACATACAAGGGAACTCCCATAAGGTTAACAGCTGATTTCTCAGCCAAAACTCTTCAAGCCAGAAGGGAGTGACACAATAAAATGCAAAAATAAAATAAATAAATAAATTTAAATATAAATATATATATAAACATATACACCTCAATAAAGGGGGAAAAAGAGAAGTGATCCTCAAAGCTTACTTTGTACACATACTTAGAATAAATACCATGTCTGTTACCTTATTATATTCTTAATAGTTGCCATGCAATAGCACCTTGGGGCTTGATGAGTTATTTAACTGTTTACTGTGCAAGGAAGTTTAAAAAAATAATAAACAGTGAAAAAATTGTATGTTTATTTTAAATTTGAACCCAAAACACAACTTAAAATGTATTATATTTAATATGAATATCTCAACTTATCCACTTATATGGGACAAATTTTCCAGTTTTGAAATTAATAATGACTTTTAATAAATTGTAATATTTACACATTAAGAAAAAAAGGGATGAAAGGGAAAAACCTACAACCAAGATTACTCTACCTGACAAAGACCTCATTCAGATTCGACATAAAAATCAAAAGCTTTACAGAGAAGCAAAAGCTAAGAGAATTCAGCACCACCAAAGCAGCTCTACAACAAATGCTAAAGGAACTTCTCTAAGTGGGAAACACAAGAGAAGAAAATGACCTACAACAACAAACCCAAGAGAATTAAGAACATACATACATATCAATAGGAACATACGTATCAATAATTACCTTAAATGTGAATGGATTAAATGCTCCAACCAAAAGACACAGGTTTGCTGAATGGATAAAAAAACAAGACCTGTATATATGCTGTCTACAAGAGACCCACTTCAGACCTAGGGACACATACAGACTGAAAATGAGGGGATGGAAAAAGATATTCCATGCAAATGGAAATCAAAAGAAAGCTGGAGTAGCAATACTCATATCAGATAAACTAGACTTTAAAATAAACTGTTCCAAGAGACAAGGAAGGACACTATATAATGACCAAGGGATCAATCCAAGAAGATATAACAATTATAAATATATATGCACCCAACATAGGAGCGCCTCAATACATAAGGCAACTGCTAACAACTATAAAAGAGGAAATCAACAGTAACACAATAATAGTGGGGGACTTTAACACCTCACTTACACCAATGGACAGATCATCCAGATAGAAAATTAATAAGGAAACACAAGCTTTACATGACACAGTAGACCAGGTAGATTTAGTTGATATTTATAGGACATTCCAGCCAAAAACAGCAGATTACACTGTCTTCAAGTGCACTCAGAACATTCTCCAGGATAGATCACAGCTTGGGTCACAAATCAAGCCTCAGTAAATTTAAGAAAACTGAAATCATATCAACCATCTTTTCTGACCACAGCACTATGAGATTAGAAATCAATTACAGGGAAAAAAACATAAAAAAATACAAACACATGGAGGCTAACCAATACGTTACTAAATAACCAAGAGATCACTGAAAAAAGTCAAAGAGTAAATCCAAAAATACCTAGAGACAAATGACAATGAAAACACGATGATACAAAACCTATGGGATGCAGCAAAAGCAGTTCTAAGAGGGAAGTTTATAGCAATACAATCAGACCTCAAGGAACCAGAAAACTGCCAAATAAACAATCTAACTTTACATCAAAAGGAACTAGAGAAAGAAGAACAAACAAAACCCAACGTTAGTAGAACGAAAGAAATCATAAAAAAAGAGCAGAAATAACTGAAATAGAAACGAAGAAAACAACAGCAAAAAAATCAGTGAAACTAAAACCAGGTTCTTTGAGAAGATAAACAAAATTGATAAACCTTTAGCCAGACTCATCAAGAAAAAGAGGGAGAGGACTCAAATCAATAAAATTAGAAATGAAAAAGGAAAAGTTACAACAGACATGGCAGAAATACATAGCATCCTAAGAGACTACTACAAGCAAGTCTATGCCAATAAAATGGACAACCTGGAAGAAATGGACAAATTCTTAGAAAGGTATAACCTTCCAAGACTGAACCAGGAAGAAATAGAAAATATGAACAGACCAATAACGAATAATGAAATTGAAACTGAGATTAAAAATCTTCCAACAAACAAAAGTCCAGGCTTCACAGGTGAATTCTATCAAACATTTAGAGAAGAGCAACACACATCCTTCTCAAACTCGTCCAAAAAGTTGCAGAGAAAGGAACACTCCCAAACTCATTCTACGAGGCCACCATCACTCTGATACCAAAACCAGGCAGAGATACTACAAAAAAAAGAAAATTACAGACCAATATCACTGATGAATATAGATGCAAAAATCCTCAACAAAATACTAGCAAACAGAATCCAACAATACATTAAAAGGATCATACCCTTTTGTGATCAAGTGGGATTTATCCTAGGGATGCGAGGATTCTTCAATATATGCAAATCGATCAATGTGATACACCATATTAACAAATTGAAGAATAAAAACCATATGATTATCACAACAGATGCAGAAAAAGCTTTTGACAGAATTCAAACCTATTTATGATAAAAATTCTCCAGAAAGTGGGCATAGAGGGAACCTACCTTAACATAATAAAGGCCATACATGACAAACATCATTCTCAATGGTGAAAAACTGAAAGCATTTTCACTAAGATCAGGAACAAGACAAGGATGTCCACTCTTGCCACTATTATTCAACATAGTTTTGGAAGTCCTAGCCACAGCAATCATAGAAGAAAAAGAAACAAAAGGAATACAAATTGGAAAGAAGAAGTAAAACTGTCACTGTTTGTAGATGACATGATACTACACATAGATAATCCTAAAGATGCCACCAGAAAACTACTAGAGCTAATCAATGAATTTGGTAAAGTTGCAGGATACAAAATTAATGCACAGAAATCCCTTGCATTCCTATACAATAACAACAAAAGTTCAGAAAGAGAAATTAAGGAAACAATCCCATTCACCATTTCAACAAAAAGAATAAAATACCTAGGAATAAACCTACTGAAGGAGGTAAAAGACCTGTACTCAGAAAACTATAAGACACTGATGAAAGAATCAAAGATGATACCAATAGATGGAGAGAGAGATTCCATGTTCTTGGATTGGAAGAATCAATATTGTGAAAATGACTATACTACCCAAAGCAATCTACAGATTTAATGCAATCCCTATCAAATTACCAATGGCCCTTTTCTAAGAACTATAACAAAAAATCTTAAAATTGGTATGGAGACAAAAAAGACCCTGAATAGCCAACGCAATATTCAGGGGAAAAAATGGAGCTGTAGGAATCAGATCCTTAACTTCAGACTATACTACAAAGCTACAGTAATCAAGACAATATGGTACTGGCACAAAACCAGAAATATACATCAATGGAACAGGATAGAAAGCCTAGAGATAAACCCACGCACATATGGTCAACTAATCTATGACAAAGGAGGCAAGGATATACAATGGGGAAAAGACAGTCTCTTCAATAAGTGGTGGGAAAACTGAACAGCTACATGTAAAAGAATGAAATTAGAACACTCTGTAACACCATACACAAAAATAAACTCAGAATGGATTAAAGACCTAAACGTAAGGCCGGACACTATAAAACTCTTAGAGGAAAACCTAGGAAGAATACTCTGACATAAATCACGGCAAGATTTTTTGACCCACCTCTTGGAGTAATAGAAATAAAAACAAAAATAAACAAATGCGACCTAATGAAATGGAAAAGCTTTTTCACAGCAAAGGAAACTACTAATAAGATGAAGAGACAACCCTCAGAATGGGAGAAAATATTTGCAAACGAGTCAATGGACAAAGGATTAATTTCCAAAATATGTAAACAGCTCATACAGCTCAATATTAAAAAAACAAACAACCCAATCAAAAAATGGGCAGAAGACCTAAATAGATTTCCCTCCAATGAAGACATACAGATGGCCAAGAGGCACATGAAAAGCTGCTCAACATCACTAATTATTAGAGAAATGCATTATATATACACACACACACACACACACACACACATACACAATGGAATATTACTCAGCCATAAAAAGGAAAAAAATTGAATCATTTGTAGAGACATGGATAGACCTAGCGACTGTCATAGAGGGTAAAGTCAGTCAGAAAAACAAATATCGTATATTAATACATATATGTAGAATGTAGAAAAATGGTACAATCGGTTTGCAAGTCAGAAATAGAGACACAGATGTAGAGAACAAACTTATGGACACCAAGGGGGGAAAGTGGTGGGGTGGTGGTGGTGGGATGAATTGGGAGATTGGGATTGACATATATACACTAACATGTATAAAATAGATAACTAGTAAGAACATGCTGTATAAAAAAAGAATAAAATTCAAAATAAATCTGAACTAGATTGTTATAAATTGAAAAGCTAATTGTAATCATCAGGATAAACACTAAGAAATTTAAAAGAATGTACATAACTTACAATATAAATAGCAAACTTTTTCCCAGATGAGAAGATATATTCAGATTCTAAAATTATTTTAGTATAATAGGCAACAGTGATTCAAAATGAATATTTACAATTATGGAGTAATTAAGGCTGGCTCAAAAATACTCAGTTCTCTGAGTAGAATTGCACTTATTAGCTGTCTGTGAGTCAGGCAGCCATGTGTCTTGTTTTGACCAAGTCTTCAACTGAGACAGAAACGGCATGCTTCAGCTCTAGGCTGTAATTTTATAAGCCAGAGTATGGTCTGCAGTCTTTTCTGCCTTTACACTAATGGAAGCTTGTGTAGAGACTTGAGTCCTCATTAGTGTTGTGTCTGAATGGCCATGATATTCAGAGACCTCAGGTAGTGCACATTGGACATATGCTGTTAGTGGAAACAGACTTTCATTGTATTTAGCCATTGAATTTGGGGAGTAATTTGCTATTGCCACATAACTAGCCTATTATGACAGATAATAGTAAAAGTAGAATTTATTACAAAGCCTTTCTCTAGGATTGTCACACTATGATTCTGTGTTTGACAAAAGATTTAGATAATTTGGCAAAAGTTTTTAATTTCAGTTATTTTACTTGATCTTTAATAGGTGGCCCATATGACATCCAAATTTGTTATCAAGTTTGTTATTCTCTCCAAGAATCTTTTACTCTAATAGGGCAGTTTTCTCTGTTATCTCCTAAGGAAGCATGTGTGTTCCTGCCTCCATGCCTTTGTTTGCTTTCCTCCTTGAATTAGCATACTCAGATTACCTTTTAAAATCCTATAACAACTTGAATGACCAATTCAAGTCATATTTCATCCATCAGAATTTCGTTCATTCTTCTACTCCACATAGATAATAAGATAATAAGGTATCAAGTACCAACACATACATGCAAAGCTCTGGTACTTGCTTTTCATGGGTTATGATATTTAGACTTTACAACAAGGTTATCATGAGGAATTTAGACTGAGAAAGCATCATATCCAAGCCAGGTACCTCATACATCACTATCCCCTATTTACAGAACCAGTATTTTTTAAAACTGTGGTTTATACTTTTAACTATTTCTATTTTGAGCTCCTACTGTACTCAGCTCACTTAGGAACTCAGTCATTGATTTTTCCCTAATTCTATCATGTTCTTCAATTCTGTCCTCTACATAAATTGTAAATTCGGGTCTCATGGTGATTTCATATCTCATCCCCCGCATAGAAGTGACTATTATTCTAAATATCTCAGTTTAGATTTTAGGATTCAAGAATTTGAAATAAAAAATAAATAAGGTACACATGATTCTTAAAGTAATAAAGTCTGATATGGAACCTTAAAATTTAAAACACTAGTTTTAGCTGAGAAAAAATCTTCAGTGACTAGGAAGAGAAAGGGATATTAAAATAATTATTATGAGTTACAGATCATTTATTTGTAGAAACCAGACAATATATAGACATCAGTGATGACTTTTCCAGTTTTTATTCCAGTTGTGCAGATACAGATATAACTGCTAAGCTTGTGGTTTATTTGGGTTTCTAGAGGGAAAAAAAAAGGTAACTCATGCATATCGAACACCTATGTGGAAGAAGACAGCTAGATGACTAGGGTTCCTGAATATTTTTAGGGTTATCAAAAGTATCAGAAGTGTCATTTTATTCTCCTATACATATCTCCTATATATATCCTTTGTCATTTGCTTCATTTGCAAATATTTTCTCCCATTCTGAGGGTTGTCTTTTTGTCTTGTTTATGGTTTCCTCTGCTGTGGAAAAGCTTTCAAGTTTCATTAGGTCCCATTTGTTTATTTTTGTTTTTATTTCCATTTCTCTAGTAGGTGGGTCAAAAGGATCTTGCTGTGATGTATGTCATAGAGTGTTCTGCCTATGTTTTCCTCTAAGAGTTTTATAGTGTCTGGGCTTACATTTAGGTCTTTAAGCCATTTTGAGTTCTTTTTTTTTTTTTTTTGCAGTATGCGGGCCTCTCACTGATGTGGCCTCTCCCGTTGCGGAGCACAGGCTCTGGAAGTGCAGGCCCAGCGGCCATGGCTCATGGGCCCAGCCGCTCCGCGGCATGTGGGATCTTCCCGGACCAGGGCATGAACCCGTGTCCCCTGCATCGGCAGGCAGACTCTCAACCACTGCACCACCAGGGAAGCCCTTGAATTCATATTTGTGCATGGTGTTACGGAGTGTTCTAATTTCATTCTCTTACATGTAGCTGTCCAGTTTTCCCAGCACCACTTACTGAAGAGACTGTCTTTTCTCCATTGTATATTCTTGCCTCCTTTATCAAAGATAAGGTGACCATATGTGAGTGGATTTATCTCTCAGCTTTCTATCCTGTTCCATTGATCTATATTTCTGTTTTGTGCCAGTACCATACTGTCTAGATTACTGTAGTTTTTTAGTATAGTCTGAAGTCAGGGAGCCTGATTCTTCCAGCTCCGTTTGTGTTTCTCAAGATTGCTTTGGCTATTCGGGGTCTTTTGTGTTTCTAAACAAACTGTGAAATTTTCTGTTCTAGTTCTGTGAAAAATACCATTGGTAGCTTGATGGGGATTGCATTGAATCTGTAGATTGCTTTGGGTAGTATAGCAATGTTTCACAATGTTGATTCTTCCAATCCAAGTACATGGTATATCTTTCCAGCTGTTTGATTCGTATTTAATTTCTTTAATCAGTCACCTTATAGTTTTCTGCATAGAGGTCTTTTGTCTCCTTAGGTAGGTTTATTCCTAGGTATTATACTCTTCTTGTTGCAATGGTAAATGGGAGCGTTTTCTTAATTTCTCTTTCAGATTTTTCATCATTAGTGTATGTGAGTCCAAGAGATTTCTGTGCATTAATTTTGTAACCTGCTACTTTACCAATTTCATTGATTACCTCTAGTAGTTTTCTGGTGGCATCTTAAGATTCTCTGTGTATATTATCATGTCATCTGCAAACAAGGACAGTTTTACTTCTCCTTTTCTGATTTGGATTCCTTATATTTCTTTTTTCTCTGATCGTTGTGGTTAACTCTTCCAAAACTATGTTGAATAATAGTGGTGACAGTGGACAACCTTGTCTTGTTCCTGATCTTAGAGGAAATGGTTTCAGTTTTTCACCATTGAGAATGATGTTGGCTGTGGTTTTGTCATACATGGCCTTTATTACGTTGAGGTAAGTTCCTTCTATGCCTATTTTCTTGAGGGTTTTTACCATAAATGGGTGTTGAATTTTGTTGAAATCTTTTTATGCATCTACAGATATTATCATATGGTTTTTATTCTTCAATTTGTTAATTTGATGTATCACAATGATTGATTTGCATATCCTGAAAAATCTTTGCATTCCTGGGATAAACCCCACTTAATCATGGTGTATGATCCTTTTAATGTATTGTTGGATTCTGTTTGCTAGTATTTTGTTGAGGATTTTTGCATCTATGTTCATCAGTGATATTGGTCTATAATTTTCTTTTTTTGTGATATATTTGTCTGGTTTGGGTATCAGGGTGATGGAGGCCTTGTAGAATGAGTTTGGGAGTGTTCTTCCCTCTGCTATATTTTGGAATAGTTTGAGAAGGATAGGTGTTAGCTCTTCTCTAAATGTTTGATAGAATTCGCCTATGAGGCCATCTGGTCCTGGGCTTTTGTTTTTTTGGAAAATTTTTAATCACAGTCTCAATTTCAGTGCTTGTGATTGGTCTGTTTATATTTTCTGTTTCTTCCTGGTTCAGTCTTGGAAGGTTGTGCTTTTCTAAGAATTTGTCCATTTCTTCCAGGTTGTCCATTTTATTGGTATATAGCTGCTTGTAGTAATCTCTCATGATCCTTTGTATTTCTGCAGTGTCAGTTGTTACTTCTCCTCTTTCATTTCTAATTCTGTTGATTTGAGTCTTTTCCCTATTATTCTTCATGAGTCTGGCTAATGTTTTATCAATTTTGTTTATCTTCTCAAAGAACCAGCTTTTAGTTTTATTGATCTTTACTGTTGTTTCCTTCATTTCTTTTTCCTTTATTTCTGAATTGATTTTTATGATTTCTTTCCTTTTGTTAACTTTGGGTTTTTCTGGTCTTCTTTCTCTAATTGCTTTAGGTGTAAGGTTAGGTTGTTTATTTGAGATTTTTCTTGTTTCTTGACATAGGATTGTATTGCTATAAACTTCCCTCTTAGAACTGCTTTTGCTGCATCCCATAGGTTTTGGGTTGTTGTGTTTTCATTGTCGTTTGCTTCTAGGTATTTTTTGATTTCCTCCTTGATTTCTTCAGTGATCTCTTGATTATTTAGTAGTGTATTGTTTAGCCGCCATGTGTTTGTATCTTTTACAGTTTTTTTTTTCCTGTAACTGATATCTAGTCTCATAGCACTGTGGTCAGAAAAGATACTTGATATGATTTCAATTTTCTTAAAATTACCAAGGCTTGATTTGTGACCCAACATATGATCTAACCTGGAGAATGTTGCATGAGCACTTGAGAAGAAAGTGTGTTCTTTTGTGATCGAATGGAATGTCCTATAAATATCAATTAAGTCCATCTTGTTTCATGTGTCATTTAAAGCTTGTGTTTCCTTATTTATTTGCTGTTTGGATGATCTGTCCACTCGTGAAAGTGGGGTGTTAAAATCTCCTACTATTGTGTTACTGTTGGCTTCCCCTTTTATGGTTGTTAGCATTTGCCTTTTGTATTGAGGTGTTCCTATGTTGGGTGCATAAATATTTACAATTGTTATATCTTCTTTTTTGATTGATCCCTTGCTCCTTATGTAATGTCCTTCCTTGTCTCTTGTAATAGTCTTTATTTTAAATTCTATTTTGTCTGATATGAGAATTGCTACTCCAGCTTTCTTTTGATTTCCATTTACATGGAATATCTTTTTCCATCCCTTCACTTTCAGTCTGTATGTGTCCCTAGCTCTGAAGTGGGTCTCTTGTAGACAGCATATATACGGGTCTTGTTTTTGTATCCATTCAGCCAGTCTGTGTCTTTTGGTTGGAGCACTTAATCCATTTACATTTAAGGTAGTTATCGATATGTATGTTCCTATTACCATTTTCTTAATTGTTTTGAGTTTCTTATTGTAGGTCTTTTCCTTCTCTTGCGTTTCCTGCCTAGAGAAGTTCCTTTAGCGTTTGTTGTAAAGCTGGTTTGGTGGTGCTGAATTCTCTTAGCTTTTGCTTGTCTGTAAAGGTTTTAATTTCTCCATTAAATCTGAATGAGATCCTTGCTAGGTAGAGTAATCTTGGCTGTAGGTTTTTCCCTTTCATCACTTTAAATATGTCCTGC
>NW_020174643.1:709254-811831 GCF_003031525.2 Neophocaena asiaeorientalis asiaeorientalis | reverse complement strand
CCCCTGCATCGGCAGGCAGACTCTCAACCACTGCACCACCAGGGAAGCCCTTGAATTCATATTTGTGCATGGTGTTACGGAGTGTTCTAATTTCATTCTCTTACATGTAGCTGTCCAGTTTTCCCAGCACCACTTACTGAAGAGACTGTCTTTTCTCCATTGTATATTCTTGCCTCCTTTATCAAAGATAAGGTGACCATATGTGAGTGGATTTATCTCTCAGCTTTCTATCCTGTTCCATTGATCTATATTTCTGTTTTGTGCCAGTACCATACTGTCTAGATTACTGTAGTTTTTTAGTATAGTCTGAAGTCAGGGAGCCTGATTCTTCCAGCTCCGTTTGTGTTTCTCAAGATTGCTTTGGCTATTCGGGGTCTTTTGTGTTTCTAAACAAACTGTGAAATTTTCTGTTCTAGTTCTGTGAAAAATACCATTGGTAGCTTGATGGGGATTGCATTGAATCTGTAGATTGCTTTGGGTAGTATAGCAATGTTTCACAATGTTGATTCTTCCAATCCAAGTACATGGTATATCTTTCCAGCTGTTTGATTCGTATTTAATTTCTTTAATCAGTCACCTTATAGTTTTCTGCATAGAGGTCTTTTGTCTCCTTAGGTAGGTTTATTCCTAGGTATTATACTCTTCTTGTTGCAATGGTAAATGGGAGCGTTTTCTTAATTTCTCTTTCAGATTTTTCATCATTAGTGTATGTGAGTCCAAGAGATTTCTGTGCATTAATTTTGTAACCTGCTACTTTACCAATTTCATTGATTACCTCTAGTAGTTTTCTGGTGGCATCTTAAGATTCTCTGTGTATATTATCATGTCATCTGCAAACAAGGACAGTTTTACTTCTCCTTTTCTGATTTGGATTCCTTATATTTCTTTTTTCTCTGATCGTTGTGGTTAACTCTTCCAAAACTATGTTGAATAATAGTGGTGACAGTGGACAACCTTGTCTTGTTCCTGATCTTAGAGGAAATGGTTTCAGTTTTTCACCATTGAGAATGATGTTGGCTGTGGTTTTGTCATACATGGCCTTTATTACGTTGAGGTAAGTTCCTTCTATGCCTATTTTCTTGAGGGTTTTTACCATAAATGGGTGTTGAATTTTGTTGAAATCTTTTTATGCATCTACAGATATTATCATATGGTTTTTATTCTTCAATTTGTTAATTTGATGTATCACAATGATTGATTTGCATATCCTGAAAAATCTTTGCATTCCTGGGATAAACCCCACTTAATCATGGTGTATGATCCTTTTAATGTATTGTTGGATTCTGTTTGCTAGTATTTTGTTGAGGATTTTTGCATCTATGTTCATCAGTGATATTGGTCTATAATTTTCTTTTTTTGTGATATATTTGTCTGGTTTGGGTATCAGGGTGATGGAGGCCTTGTAGAATGAGTTTGGGAGTGTTCTTCCCTCTGCTATATTTTGGAATAGTTTGAGAAGGATAGGTGTTAGCTCTTCTCTAAATGTTTGATAGAATTCGCCTATGAGGCCATCTGGTCCTGGGCTTTTGTTTTTTTGGAAAATTTTTAATCACAGTCTCAATTTCAGTGCTTGTGATTGGTCTGTTTATATTTTCTGTTTCTTCCTGGTTCAGTCTTGGAAGGTTGTGCTTTTCTAAGAATTTGTCCATTTCTTCCAGGTTGTCCATTTTATTGGTATATAGCTGCTTGTAGTAATCTCTCATGATCCTTTGTATTTCTGCAGTGTCAGTTGTTACTTCTCCTCTTTCATTTCTAATTCTGTTGATTTGAGTCTTTTCCCTATTATTCTTCATGAGTCTGGCTAATGTTTTATCAATTTTGTTTATCTTCTCAAAGAACCAGCTTTTAGTTTTATTGATCTTTACTGTTGTTTCCTTCATTTCTTTTTCCTTTATTTCTGAATTGATTTTTATGATTTCTTTCCTTTTGTTAACTTTGGGTTTTTCTGGTCTTCTTTCTCTAATTGCTTTAGGTGTAAGGTTAGGTTGTTTATTTGAGATTTTTCTTGTTTCTTGACATAGGATTGTATTGCTATAAACTTCCCTCTTAGAACTGCTTTTGCTGCATCCCATAGGTTTTGGGTTGTTGTGTTTTCATTGTCGTTTGCTTCTAGGTATTTTTTGATTTCCTCCTTGATTTCTTCAGTGATCTCTTGATTATTTAGTAGTGTATTGTTTAGCCGCCATGTGTTTGTATCTTTTACAGTTTTTTTTTTCCTGTAACTGATATCTAGTCTCATAGCACTGTGGTCAGAAAAGATACTTGATATGATTTCAATTTTCTTAAAATTACCAAGGCTTGATTTGTGACCCAACATATGATCTAACCTGGAGAATGTTGCATGAGCACTTGAGAAGAAAGTGTGTTCTTTTGTGATCGAATGGAATGTCCTATAAATATCAATTAAGTCCATCTTGTTTCATGTGTCATTTAAAGCTTGTGTTTCCTTATTTATTTGCTGTTTGGATGATCTGTCCACTCGTGAAAGTGGGGTGTTAAAATCTCCTACTATTGTGTTACTGTTGGCTTCCCCTTTTATGGTTGTTAGCATTTGCCTTTTGTATTGAGGTGTTCCTATGTTGGGTGCATAAATATTTACAATTGTTATATCTTCTTTTTTGATTGATCCCTTGCTCCTTATGTAATGTCCTTCCTTGTCTCTTGTAATAGTCTTTATTTTAAATTCTATTTTGTCTGATATGAGAATTGCTACTCCAGCTTTCTTTTGATTTCCATTTACATGGAATATCTTTTTCCATCCCTTCACTTTCAGTCTGTATGTGTCCCTAGCTCTGAAGTGGGTCTCTTGTAGACAGCATATATACGGGTCTTGTTTTTGTATCCATTCAGCCAGTCTGTGTCTTTTGGTTGGAGCACTTAATCCATTTACATTTAAGGTAGTTATCGATATGTATGTTCCTATTACCATTTTCTTAATTGTTTTGAGTTTCTTATTGTAGGTCTTTTCCTTCTCTTGCGTTTCCTGCCTAGAGAAGTTCCTTTAGCGTTTGTTGTAAAGCTGGTTTGGTGGTGCTGAATTCTCTTAGCTTTTGCTTGTCTGTAAAGGTTTTAATTTCTCCATTGAATCTGAATGAGATCCTTGCTAGGTAGAGTAATCTTGGCTGTAGGTTTTTCCCTTTCATCACTTTAAATATGTCCTGCCACTCCCTTCTGGCTTGCAGAGCTTCTGCTGAATCTGAATGAGATCCTTGTGAGGTAGAGTAATCTTGGCTGTAGGTTTTTCCCTTTCATCACTTTAAATATGTCCTGCTACTCCCTTCTGGCTTGCAGAGTTTCTGCTGAAAGATCAGCTCTTAGCCTTATGGGGATTCCCTTTTTTGTTATTTGTTGCTTTTCTCTTGCTGCTTTTAATACTTTTTCCTTGTATTTAATTTTTGAAAGATTGATTAATATGTGTCTTGGCATGTTTCTCCTTGGATTTATCCTATATGGGACTCTCTGCACTTCCTGGACTTGACTATTTATTTCCCATATTAGGGAAGTTTTCAACTATAATCTCTTCAAATATTTTCTCAGTCCCTTTCTTTTTCTCTTTTTCTGGGGCCCCTATAATTCAAATGTTGGTGTGTTTAATGTTGTCCCAGAGGTCTCTGAGACTGTCCTCAATTCTTTTCATTCTTTTTTCTCTATTCTGCTCTGCAGTATTTATTTCCACTCTTTTATCTTCCAGGTCACTTATCCGTTCTTCTGCCTCAGTTATTCTGCTAGTGATTCCGTCTAGAGAACGTTTAATTTCATTTATTGTGTTATTCATCACTGTTTGTTTTTTCTTTAGTTCTTCTAGGTCCTTGTTAAATGTTTCTTGCATTTTCTCCATTCTATTTCCAGGATTTTGGATCATCTTTTCTATCATTACTCTGAATTCTTTTTCAGGTAGACTGCCTATTTCCTCTTCATTTGTTTGGTCTGGTGGGTTTTTACTTTGCTTCTTCATATGCTGCCTATTTGTCTGTCTTCTCATTTTGTTTAACTTACTGTGTTTGGGGTCTCCCTTTTGCAGGCTGCAGGTTTATAGTTCCCATCGTTTTTGGTGTCTGACCCCAGTGGGTAAGATTGGTTCAGTGGGTTGTGTAGGCTTCCTGGTGAAGGGGTCTGGTTCCTGTATTCTGGTGGATGAGGCTTGATCTTGCCTTTCTGTTGGGCAGTACCATGTCTGGTGGTGTTTTGGGGTGTCTGTGAACTTAGTATGATTTTAGGCAGCCTCTCTGCTAATGGGTGGGTTTGTGTTCCTGTCTTGCTATTTGTTTGGCATGGAGTGTCCAGCAGTGGTCATTGAGTGGAGCTGGGTCTTAGCCTTGAGACAGAAATCTCTGGGAGAGCTTTCACCGATTGATATTACGTGGGGCTGGAAGGTCTCTGGTGGTCCAATGTCTTGAACTAGTCTCTCCCACCTCAGGCCTGACACCAGGTCAGAGCACCAAGACCCTGTTCAGCCATACGGAGATCCTAGAGGGGAGTCACTGCATGCTATGCAGGGCCACAGAAGCTCCAGAGTTTGGTCGGGTGGCAAAGACAGGAGCAAGAAGAAACTCTAGGCCAGAGCCTTTAATGGGGTTTCTGAACATGAGTTTACTTGGGAATAGCAGAGGAACTGCAATTCTAGAAGGCACAGTATTGCAAGTCATAGGCCAGTCTGTGGAGAGTTCAGGATGGGCTGTATTTATGGGGAAGGAGCACCAAAAAGTAACTTTTTAAATTACATGTTTTCCTCCTCAACTATCTTCTCCCTGGTGTTTTCCAGTCATAGTCATATGTTCTTAGTTTCTTCTCAAATAAAGATTTTGCTGCTTTAAACACCACTGAGGCAATATCATGACAAACACTCTGGAAGATTCTGTTCTGTCATCTTTCAAATTGTCATCCAAGTCCTCATTTCAAAAAATGCATCACTGATAATGATGCAAAAGGGAGAATATCAGAGCATGATTTCTGGATCCCCAGTAGAGATATCATTGGAACATGGAAAAATGGTTTCTTAACTTGATGGAAATCATATGGGAGCCAGGAAAAGAGAATGAATACTGAAATACACATTACCATTCTTTGGTAAGGTCCCTTAAAATTAGAATCACAGTCAGTTAGTTTTGATATCACAGACTGTTTGGCACTGATGAAGTTTCATGGCTGTGTAATTATTTTTGAAGCTTTCCAAGACTGTTGAATTTCTATAATAAAATGAAGATTAAGAACTCTGTTCAGCTCTCAAAGGTGTTACAAGCTATCCTAAGGCAATAGCACAGCTCCTACTAAGGAATGTATCCAAGCTCCAACTTGTAGGAACAGTCTTCAATCCATGGCTGATAATGCTGGTGACAATAAGAAAAGGAATGTGATCCAAGTCAGAATTCTTTCTAAGAGATTGTATCACTGATAAACATTCTGCAATTAGGTGAACACCTTTTTTCTTTGGATGTATGCTGAAAGTCAGATGCTAAATGTTAACTGTAAAACTGTGTTGATTATCTTAAGTAAGATAGATAGAAAATCTGAGCATTTTAAGCAAAAAAGACTGTGACTTGTGTTGAATAATAATTACTTCACATGCTGTACGGTAACATCTCATTTTGATTTAGCATAGGAAAGTGGGATTTCCTCCTTTTCTTCCCTCCCCTTCCCTTCTCCTTCATTCACTTTCCCCCCTCACTTCCTCCTTTCCTCTATTCTTTTCTTCCTTTCTTTTCCTCTATCATTATATTTTTTTCTTTTATTCAGATTGGGGAAAAAGTTAAAATTTCTAACAGTTCTAAATCCTATCTAAATTTGGTCTGTTGGCATCTAAACTTTGAGGTGTTTTTAATGAAATTTTTAAGCAGAATTACTTTAGGAAGTAAGATTTGCCTCTTAAGCATTATTAATACAATAAAAACAAAGTATTCTTATAGAGAAATCAGAATCTTTTGGTGCATGTCTTCAACTCATTAAGATTTTTTTTCTGGAAAATATTTACTACACTGAGTTATATTATAGCTAAATTAAATATGGTGAATGGATCTCTCCTAAGGGGATAAACTAAATTAAACTGGGAAGAGACCAAATCTAATTGTATTGCATCTTTATAATCAAGCAACAAGAATTACCCCCATCCTTTTTTTATGGTAACATTCACACTTTATCACTGTGGCTGATATTCTTCATTTTTCTAAAGGAAATAGGAAATAAAGCATTAAAAACTAAAGTACTCTTAAAGATTACTCATTTTTGGTAATGTTATGTGTTCATGTTTCTGGACAAAAGTGTTGTAAAATTTACTAATTATATATAATCATTTACTTTCCACTATTTTCTTGATAATTTAGTCTTTATATTTTGTCCACTTATCCAACAAATATTTATCAAGCAGCTAGACAATGGGAGCACAAAGAATACTACATGGTCCCTGCTTTCAGATCTTCTGTCTACTTGGGCAGACTTATAAACTAATGGAAATAAGTAGACAGAGTAATAGATAAATGGGTAGATAACAGATAGTAAAGGCTCTCTAGCAAAGCTGTATAGAAAGTGCTTTTGGAAGAAGAAAGTGGTGAATTTTTTTCTGGGGGTAAATCCAGATAAATGTAATAGGAAAACAGACAGTTACATTGAGTTTCTGAAATTGAGTAGAGAATGATATGGCATATCTAAGCAAAATACTAGCTAATACTTATTAAGCATCCTATATACATTTTACATATGTAGCAAAACAGGACTAGAAAGGTAGGTAACATGTCAAGGTCATACAGCTGATGAGTGGAAGAGTTGGAATTGGAACTCAGGTGATTTGACTTTACAAATCTACACACACTCTAGATAACACTGAAAATGAATGGTAACAAGAAATCTAATAGATTGTTCTGGATCATAGAATCTGAGATGCTTGGGAACCTATGGTGATGAGCCTAGATGTTATTTATGGTTTATTATGAAAGCCCTAAAGTGTTTTACCAAATAATTTAGATATAATCCATTAAAAAGTATCCAAAGCTCTTAAGCAGAGAAATCATAAGCTCTGAGGAAGGTCGTTTTTTAAATCAAAACTACAAATTTACAATTTAAAAGTAAGAGAGACAGGACAGTTATTTAAGGGACAGGAAAGCTACACTGCAGAAAGGAAGGGTGGGAGTACACCCCAATCAAAGATTGGGTGGGGTACACTACAGTTTCCTCAACTGTTAATTATTGCTAATTCAGGGTCTCTGTAGGGGAAGAAGGGCCTGCAGTGCCCTAGTCTGCCATCTTGCTGACATAGAGCAACTCCCTTTTTAAGTCACAACCAGTTTTAATGTATTTACCTGAACACTTCAATTCAATATTACCTAGGATGAAGTCTATATCTCAAAATACTTTAAAGGCTCCTCTTGCCTTTTGGATATAAATTACTCTTAAGCACAGATGACAGGGCTTTTCGTGATCTAGCCTCCACATAGAATTCCAGGTTAATTTCTTCCCTGAACTTGAACTCTACAATATAGTCAAGACTGAATTTTTAGCCAACATACTCTGAAGAAATCAAGATCGAGGTGCCAACTGATCAGTTTCTGGTGAGGGCACTCTTCTTGGGTTGCAGATAGCCATCTTCTCACTACATCTTCATATGGTGTTTCTTCAGTATGTGCACATGGAGAAAGACAGAAAGATATCTCTCCTTTTTTATAAGACTGCTAATACCATCATGAGGCCCCCACTCTCGGAACCTAACCTAACTCTAGCTACATCCCAAAGACTGCATCTTCAAATACCATCACATTGGGGGTTAGGGCTTCAATATATGAATTTTAGGTGGGGAGGCACAAACCAATCCATAGCACACCCCAACCTCAATTCTACTTTCCCTTTGCCTAACTAACCTCTTCTCAGTTATTTTTCCAATATATCTTTGCAACTAATTCCTCATATTTCCTGTGTAACTCTAATTCAACTTAACTTAGATCTTTTAATTTTACTGTTTATACCTTTTAATCTGTCTTTTTTTTTTTTTTTTTTGTGGTACGCGGGCCTCTCACTCCTGTGGCCTCTCCCATTGCAGAGCACGGGCACCGGACGCACAGGCTCAGCAGCCATGGCTCACGAGCCTAGCCGCTCTGCGGCATGTGAGATCTTCCTGGACCGGGGCATGAACCCGTGTCCCCTGCATCGGCAGGCAGACTCACAACCACTGTGCCACCAGGGAAGCCCTAATCTGTCATATTTTATCTATTTTTTCTTCACACTTCCATCAATAACTTCTTCAGATTTCTATGCCAGTTTATTTTCTCAAGTATGCTCCATATGCTGTATAATTTGTCCATTAAATTATCAGTTTGTAATCATAATTTTTTCTATTTTAAAAATTTCTTTTCACATTTTATCTGTGTTTTTAAAGAATTTTGATTCATTGTTTATATATTTTTTAATTGTCAATTAAAATTTGATTGCTATCTCTTATGGTAGCATATTTTCTTATGTGCTCTTAATTTTGGATTTTGAGCTCATATGATGAGTTCCTCTAGAGAAGATTTGCATTTACTCATGCCAAGTGGCCAAGGAGTTAGTTACTATCTCAGGATATCTTTAGTTAATTTTTTTTTTTTAGTTAATTTTTAACTTAATTTTTAATTTAGTTAATTTTAATTTTTTTTTTTTTTTGCGGTATGTGGGCCTGTCACTGTTGTGGCCTCTCCCGTTGCAGAGCACAGGCTCCGGACGCGCAGGCTCAGTGGCCATGGCTCACGGGCCCAGCCGCTCTGCAGCATGTGGGATCCTCCTGCACCAGGGCACGAACCCGTGTCCCTTGCATCGGCAGGCAGACTCTCAACAACTGTGCCACAAGGGAAGCCCATCTTTAGTTAATTTTACTGGCTTTAGGTTTTCTGAGATGCCTTGGTAATGCAGACTTAAGCCCAAAACCTTGTTGGTAGAGAGACTGAATTACAAACTCTCTAGGGAAATTCTTTTTTTTTTTTTCCTATCCAGTGCTGTGGCTAAAAAATAGTTACTATGTTCATGTTTCTGTGATGGAGTAAATTTTCCCTGATTAACATTTTCCCCTTAAGATGCAAAGCTAAATATGAGAGTCTGATTTGTACCTTTTACCTTGTACAGGCTTAAGACATTGTCACCTTTGATAAGTAGCTCTTAAAACTACTCCTGGTTTCCTGCTCTTAGCAGACATCTTCGGAAAGCCCAGAATTTACTCCTGTTTACTACTCAGATTTTATTTCTTCATTTATGTCCCCCAAGAATTCCCTTTGTGTGTGTGTGTGTGTGTGTACCTTCCCTTATATTTTTAGATATCTATCACATGTAATCAGCTTTCAGCACTGACTGGTATAAAAAATGTTTTTCTAGAATAACTACTTATCTGTTTTGCTAGCAGCAGCAGAACTTTCCAATTCATTAGATCTCAACTTAAAGCTTTCACTCACTAGATCTCTTCATCATAGATTTCGTTAGGTACCTATCTGTGCCAGTTAACCATTTATTGCCTCTCAGCTCCAATTCATTCTTTTTGCCTGCTTTGTGAAAATGGATTTGGGCCCTTTAAATATTTTTTTGGCAGGCACATTTTAACTTTGTACTATAGTACTATACTTTGTACTTTGTACTATTAAGTACTTTGTACTTAGTACTAAGTATTAAGTACTTTGTACTTAGTACTTAAGTACTAAGTACTTTGTACAAAGTACTTTGTACTATAACTTTGTACTAAAAAGTACTATAGAGAAATATCAGGAGAAAAGGGTTTGCTCCCTGCTTCCTGTGAGCTCTGCTCAGTCAGTTCCCAAAGTGTGTGGCTTCTCCAGTGCCCAGCTCCTGCTGTGCACTTCCTCTTTGGGCACATTTTGTAGCAGTGTGTCTGATAAAACACCTCCTCATCAACAGTTTTCCCCAACACCCAAGAGGACCTATTTCTGGAAAGTTCTAGAGGGTAGATTTCCAGCAAGTTCTGCTGGTGCAGCACTACAGTGACTTAGCTGTACAGTGAACCATGGAAGGCCCTCTCCAACAAGGTCTGGATCTCAGCCCTTGGGAGAAGGACATGGGCTTTTTCTTGGATGTTCTATCTCAGAGTTAGTGGTAGTGGCTGCTCCTTATATTTGCTATTCTTGTATTCTTTAGAGTTCTCTTTACTTCTTGTTAACCAGTCCCTCTTTACTTCAATCCTCTGTTGTATGTAATTATTCTTCACATTATCTAATACCTTCTCATAAGACATTTTTGCCTCAATTTACTCATAAGTTTGTATTGTAAACTCATTTCAAGGCCTGTCTTCTCCATAGTATGCTAGCCACTTCATAGAAAGTACCTAATATATATGTATATATAATATATATATAGAACAAAAGAAAGACTAAAAATAAAGCACTGCCCAATGTTTACCTACATTATGCACAACTGAAAGTCTTAATTCCCTAAAATACCTAAGAAGCTCATATATATATTCTCCTCTTCAAATGTAAGTGGATGTTTTCCCCATGTTAAAGACAGTTTAATCCAAATTAACCAAATGGCATAAAAGATAAAAATAATAGTAAAAATGTTGAATACAAAGGTATAGAGACTTAACATATATGTTCTGTCAATGGAGCTAGTCTTACCAATGTATACAAGTGTGGACATTATAAGAACATCCAAGTGGATAAAAAGCCAAAATTTACTATGCTTATACAACATCTTGCTTCCCACTGAAACAAACTTATAATATTGAGATACTTCACAAAAAATCCTCTTTGTAAAGAATGTAGTATAATATCATAGTTGAGCCATACCTAACTTCACCTAAATAGCTTCTCATTCAGCTCTCTGGCAAAGGAAAGTGGCAATAGTAACAGAGGAAGGAAAGAAAATTTAATAAGATCATCTGTAGGAGGATAATATTTAGAAAAGCAATTGCTGTATTTTTCCTTAGTTTCCTATGTCCATTTTCTTCTTTGAAGAAAATCCACCATCATTATCTTAAGAGGAGGATAATAGGACAGAACACAAAGAAAAATGCAATATATTTTTAAAAACTTTTTTTCAGGCATAAAATAACAGACTTGGAAGAATGTGTGATTATTCAGCATCAGTATTACTCATTAATACTACTTTCAACCTGCAAAACTAGATGGAAGTTTCCTGTACTAGCAAAGGGGGAAAGAGTTATACAGTCTGTCCTCTGTATTTGTGAATGAGAAACCCATGGATACAGACGGCAGACTGTACTACATCATTCTGTAAGAGATTGAGCATCTTCAGATTTTGGTATCCATAGGAGCGAGCAGGAACCAATCCCCTGCAGAAACTGAAGAGGGACAACTGTACAGGGAAAGATGAAGCTTAGAGGCTAGTGGGTCTCTGATAAGAGTCTATGCCATGTTCTTCTCCTACCAAATTTGAATAGCTAAGAATGCCAGAAAACTCATAACCCAAGTTGAGATAATCAGAAGAGATATGACAGAATTTTTTAATACAAAATGAGCGAATTAGAGTAAATTTTAAGTTCAAATCAAGAGCACAATCTTCAAAAATTCTTTAAAATTTGCTTGTTTAATTAAAGTATGGTCAGTTGCATGTTCAGTGGACAACACGGCTCAAGGAAATAAGATTAAGGGCATGAATCCGCTATTGAAACCTGAAATGCTCAAGTATCCTGTAAATAAGTCTGGAGAAAGAGGCATATATCAAAAAGAAGGGTGGGTGTCACTACTGGCATACAGAATTTACTAGGATCAAAAATATATAAAACCAACTAGCTTTTTTTGTTTGTTTTTTTCTTTCTCTGTGATCTTTATTTAAGGTTTGCCTCTATTTTTTGTTTTATTAATCCAGTCTTAAATCTTCTAAATTGAGATGTAATTGATTTACAACATTATATTAGTTTCAGGTATATAACTTAATGATTTGATATTTGTATAATGATTACCACAGTAAGTCTAATCAACATCTATTGCCACACATGGTTATAAATATTTTTAGAACTTTTAAGATCTACTCTCTAAGCAACTTTCAAATATACAATACAGTATTATTAACTATAGTCACCATGCTGTACATTACATCTCCATGACTTATTTTTTTAAATTAATTTTTATTGAAGTATGGTTGCTTTACCATGTTCTGTTAGCCTCCACTGCACAACAAAATGTATCAGTCATACACATACAGATATCCCCTCCCTTTTGGACTCCCCTCCCATTTAGGTTACCACTGTGCACTAGGTGAGTTCCTGGTGCTATACAGCATGTTCCCATCGCTTGTCCATTTTATACATAGTATCAATAATGTATATGTGTCAATCCCAGTCTCCCAATTCCTCTCACCCCACGCTTTTCCCCCTTGGTATCCATACTGAATTTAAGACCAGACACTATAAAACTCTTAGAGGAAAATAGAGGCAGAACACTCTTTGACATACACCACAGCAACATCTTTTTTGACCCACCTCCTAGAGTAATGAAAATTAAAAGAAAACTAAACAAATGGGACCTAATTAAACTTCAAACCTATTGCACAGCAAAGGAGACCATAAACAAGATGAAAAGACAACCCTCAGAATGGGAGAAAATATTTGCAAATGAAGCAACTGACAAAGGATTCATCTCCAAAATACACAAGCAGCTCATGCAGCTCAATATCAAAAAAACAAACAACCCAATCCAAAAATGGGCAGAAGACCTAAATAGACATTTCACCAAAGAAGACATACGGATTGCCAACAAACACTTGAAAAGATGCTCAACATCATCAATCATTAGAGAAATGCAAATCAAAACTACAATGAGGTATCACCTCACACCAGTCAGAATGGCCATCATCAAAAAATCTACAAACAATAAATGCTGGAGAGGGTGTGGAGAAAAGGGAACCCTCATATATTTTTCGGTGGGAATGTAAATTGATACAGCCACTATGGAAAACAGTATGGAGGTTCCTTAAAAAACTAAAAATAGAACTATCATATGACCCAGCAATCCCACTACTGGGCATATACCCAGAGAAAACCATAATTCAAAAAAACACATGCACCCCAATGCTCATAGCAGCACTATTTTCAATAGCCAGGACATGGAAGCAGCCTAAATGTCCATTGACAGAGAAATTGATAAAGAAGATGTGGTACATATATACAGTGGAAGATTAGCCATAAAAAGGAAAGAAATTGGGTCATTTGTAGAGATGTGGATGGACCTAGAGAGTGTCATACAGAGTGAAGTAAGTCAGAAAGAGAAAAGCAAATATCATATAATAACGCATATATGTGGAATCTAGAAAAATGGTACAGACGATCTTAGTTGCAAAGCAGAAATAGAGACACAGGTGAAGCCAACTAGTTTTTTGAGAAACTTGTACTACTCAAAGAGCTCAGTGGGGATTAGACAGGATTGTGATTGTTCAAGACAAAATTAGTAAGTTTTACCCAGACTCCCATTTCTATAGGCAGGCAGCAGCCCTCTCCATTTGAGTCCATTCCAACAAGGATAATATAAAGAAAAGGTCAGGCAGGAGGTGGAGCCAGGAGAAAAGAGATGGATCGACTGAAAAACAATTATGGGGGAACATTACTGAAGCTTCATTAAGGAACATTAGCAACAAGGTTTTAGAATAATTATGGACCGACGACTACTGTATGCCTCCTATTTTACTCTTTTTTAATGGAAGCGTTTATAGCAATTACCTTGTCCTCACCCTGCTACTATTTTGGGGGTTTTTTTTGAGATGAATCGCAAAAAACCTGGCATCCTACTTCATAAAACCCAGATCAAGAGGAGCCAGATGTAGAAATTGCCATCTGACCATATCGACCCAGATGTAGAAATTATTACAAAATCCTAGACTTTGAGTCTTTTGCAAATTTTCCCAGTGGAGGAGTAAATGTACTCTGTGCTTTAAAGGGAGGAAAATGACACTTTGTAACCAAAGGTTAGTCTACGACAAATTGTACTTTTATTTCCAATTATTTGCTGCCTAACTGTAATAGGATTATACATCTCTCCCCAATGTCATGTTACTTGTACCAGCTGTCTGTAAGAGAAATATTACTATTTTTCCCTGTCCCACTGTCATAAGGTTCAGTCATGTGACTTGCTTTGACCAGTGAAACAGAAGACGTGACAGAAGGTATTCTGAACCAAAGCTTTTAGATCCATCTTGTGATCCTTCTAGTTAACCTGCATTTCACTCTATGTCCCCCAAAACAGCATGTCCAGATTTAGCTGGATCCTAGAATACAAAAAGCCGGCTAATTAAATATAATTGGCATCACTTTTAATCCACAGTATGAAAAAAATAGTAGAGAGTTTATAATCTTCGACACTAGCAAATGGGAAATGTAACAATTTTAATCCTAAGGATACATAGTGCCTTTTATCTCTGAATCTATCTTAATCCATGAATCTTTATTGAACTTTAAATATTTTCAGATTAGAAGCTTCTGTGGGGGACCATCCATGTTTAATAGTATTTCTTATATTTTCCTGAATGTTCATGACAGTGTATCCAGATCAATAAATGTCTGCTAAGACTTCTCTGAGGTGCTTGAGAGTTTAGGACAAAGCTAAGACATCGAGTACACAATCTTAGAGCTAATGATCTCCTATTTAACACTCAGAGGAAGAGTAAAGTATCAGAATGGGACTAATTTTCTAAAAGGATTGAGGAAAAGTAATCAAGCGTAATATTCTAGGAGGCAACAATACCATTTTTAAAGTAAATTGCAAATTGTTAAGATGAGTTCTAAGTAAGAAAAGTCAATAGACATTGGTAACATGCTGAGATACTATATAAATGTCATTGAGTCAGTGAGAATTGTGTGAATAAAGCCTGCTGATTTAGGTCAACTTGGAGAAATTACTGAAAAAAACAATAAAGATGATAATCTTTAAAATCTTTTTTCTTCTACTGCATGAGAACTGATCATCTTAGTTGCCCAATTATGGGCAAAAAAGGAGCTCAAAGATTAGCACTTGAATATTCATCACACCTTTATGAAACTGGTAACAGGAAATATGTATTTTTAATCATCACAGAAACTGACTTATTTGCATGACAATTACCCAAAAGTTAATAATTTAAGAATTGGCCATTCCCAAAACGTGAAAGTATTTATGAGCCCTGTCTGGCCAGGTGTGTTGCGCCTTTCTAATTTTTTTAATAAGTCACAGGATAGCACTATGCTTAGAACAGAGGGGTGTACATATAGTACATATATACATACAGCAAATGCTGAGTGATTGAATTGATGAACTTAAGACTAAAGCTCAATTATCTTGCCTCTAATCGCGCTCCTGTAAGTAACATACACATACTATGCCCAAGGAAGCTCCTCCTTCATTCTCTCTTTAATTAAGTTATTGAAGCATTGAGCTTTAGAGTAGTGAGTGAATTTTGAGATATTGGTCTATTTATTTTGCTTCAGTGAAAAAGTTTTTATGGGGGTTCAAATAATATAATTATGGCTACTCTCCAAATTCAGACAGTAGAAAAGTGGGAGGAGTATAATTTAACTCTTGGGAAGTATCTGTTAAAAATTACTGTACCAGGAGCATAATAATGGTAGCTTGAATAATTCAGTACCATGACACTCTTTTTAAGGCAGCACAAAAGTGGGTTCTAATATCTATTGTTTATTTCCAGGCTAACACATGTATTGTCTCCAAAGAAGGGAAAAATACCTGTGGAAGTTGGAAATTTTTCACGGAAAAAATAAACAAGATATCTTGCTATTTCTTCCATAAAGTCCATAAAGGTCCAGACGTTGAAATGCTTTTACAAAGCAGGTCATAGGCAGAAGCAGGGTGAATGTTATAGTAGGCAACTGAGGCATCAGGTATTGCAGGGCAGAACTAGAAAACATTTCTATGAAGCTCTGATGTACCATACCATGCCTGCTAGCCTTTAATCAAGGAACCAACTTGTCTGCCTGTGCCAGTATTCCCCTTTTAATGGATATATTACACATTACCGGTCCAATCTATTCCAAGTTAGAAATAGCTTTGCTAAAGAGAGATACTGTAGAACAATGGAAAAGCCCAGCATTGTGAGTAAAGATTAGAGCGTAGCAAGAAGGAACAGGAACTAAAATTTGTTCTATAACTGACCACATGACAAGTGCTATGACTAATATTATCTAATTCAACTTAATTCCCCCAATAACCTAGAGACAAATGTAGTTGTAGTTCACTTTGAAAAATAGGAAATAGGTTCAGAAAGATGATGGAAGCTACCAGATGTCACACAGCTGTTCTGTTGCTGTGCCACGATATAAATGCACGCCTGTCTTATGCCAGGTTCCAAACTCCCTTCCTGCTTCTGCGGCTAATGACCTCCATGAACATTTGCGAGTTACATTCCCAAGGTCTATGCTTGGGTTTTCTCTTCCTGTCATATTTAGATAATACCATTTATTGTTATAATGGTATTATTTACCTAATGGCCATTGATCTAGGTGCTTTTGAGAAGTGTTTTGATAATAGGGAGGTAAAGTATTTTCAACATAGAGAAGCACTGCGCAATGTAAGTTACTTACAGCTTTCAGTGAATTTGCTCACAGTGGAGGGAGAGCCATTGTGCTAACACTGGGCTTCTCTCTGCTTCCTCATCTCTTAGCTGGCACATCGAAAAACACAATCTGACTTTGCCCTTATTCACAATAGAGCTAATTCTTTGTCTCTCAATTGTTTTAGAAATCGAGAAGGAGCAGTTTATCTTTTTCTTCCTTTTTTGGAATTCATTATTGACATTCCTTGTTTTCTACTTTCAACTACCAGTTCATGGACATAAGCCCTTTGAAAATGTCCAATTTTGGATGTGGTATGATTTTGTAACCTTCTCGATATCTTTTAAAGTAGTTTTATTTAGTCACGTAAATCTTGGGTCTTACAAACAAGTTAGGCCCTTGCATTGGAAAAACAGGAAACAAATGTTTGGGGACATATTTTAAGTAACTGCACAATTATATCGTTTTTTTTTCAGGCACTAAACTTTAATATGTGATAGCAACAAAATATACTTGCAATCTTTGGAAACAGATGGAAGATTAAGTATATGGTTATTAAAATAGCCACTTATTGTTCTCTAGTACAATATGTTTTCCTAAGTTTGGGCTTATTATGGTGATTAATGTGATAGTTAAGTACACTAAATGGCCAGGAAAATGTAGAAGTTTAATAGGCAACATCTTGCATATGTGAAATCTCAAGGAATGCTTGCCATGTAAAAATACACCCTGGCTCATAAATACACTTTGAAGTTCTTACTAATCTCAGAATAAAATAACAAGTATCATTGCTTTACTATGTACTCGATGATACCAAGATAGGGTATCTACTTATCGGAGAATTATTTTTCCTTTGGATCCTTCAAAAATATTTTCTATTTTTCTGTTAAGTGGAAATAAAGGAAATGTCGTAATTACTGTCGCATTCTTAGAGCTCTGTCAGGTACTTAGAGGTTCAGGTTGATATGACTGGGATATCTGCACTCATTTTGGTATGCTATATTGTGATTTGTAAGAAATATCTATTTGGTTTTTGTCCTTGATTTCTGGCACAGAGTTCCTAAAACTCTTGGAATTTCCTAAGTGTTGAGAGCAATAAAGATAGCTTTTGTTATGTTAATGAGGAGACTTTCAGAAAGCACATGAGAATGGGGGCTGGCTGCCAGAGATGAACAAGTGATTAGAGGATTGGAATTTTCAGTCCCACCCCACTGACCTCCAGGTAAGCAAGAGGGTCTAGCTAGAGGTCAGATGGATCGCCAATGGCAAATGATGTAATTAATCATTCCTATGTAATGAAGTCTCCATAAAAACCCCAAAAGGACTTTGTTCAGAGAGCTTCTGGACTGGTAAACATGTAGAGATGTGGGGAGAGTGGCACGCTGAAAGAAAGAATGAATGGAAGCTCTGTGCCCCTTCCCACATACCTGGCCCTGTACATTTCTTCCATCAGGCTGGTCCTGAATTATATCCTTTTGTAATAAACCAGTGATCTAGTAAGTATAATGTTTCTCTGAGTTCTGTGAGCTGCTCTGGCAAATTAATCAAATTGGAAGAGTGGGTCCTGGAAGCCTCTGATCTATAGCTGGGGATCAGAAGCATAGGTGATAACTTGGGCTTGTTACTTGGAGGAAGGGGGAGGGCAGTCTTGAAGGTCTGGGCCCTTAACCTGTGCCATCTGATGCTATCTCTGGGTAGACAGTGGCAGAATTAAGATGAATTGTAGGCCAGAACTTTGCTGGTTGGTGGTGGGGGAAACCTCCCCCAGATTGGAATTGGTACCAGAAACCCTTTTAGGTACATATCCTGAAGTGGGTAGCATGCATGCATATAATAAGTACCTAGTCTCAGAAAAATTAGTCACAATCCCTTTCAAGATTCTCTTGATATTATAATCTCTGATGATGAATGGGTTTGAAGGTCCAGGTTAGGTGATACCTAAATAGCATTCATAGAATCATAGAATTTTAGATTTTTAGGGAATTATAAAGATCATCTAGTCTGTTAATGTGTTATAGTTTAATGTTTTCCATATCCCTTTGGGATTTCCCTCTTATCAATGAAGCATCTTTACCATTACATACAAAATATTTTTTGATAAATTATTTCATTTAAACATGAATTAATAAATATATATGCATAATTAAAATAATTTCATATCAAAGTTATAATAAAATGTTAATTCATTTTAAGATAAATTAACATTAAAATAAATTATATATGGATATAAAATTAAAAATATTTTATATACATATGTGTATATAAATGTATATATACCTACATACATATAAACACAAACTCTCTAAGTCATCTTTTACTTTTTTTTTGTGTGTGTGCGGTACGCGGGCCTCTCACTGTTGTGGCCTCTCCGTTGCGGAGCACAGGCTCTGGACGCGCAGGCTCAGCGGCCGTGGCTCACGGGCCCAGCCGCTCCGCGGCACGTGGGATCTTCCCAGACCGGGGCACGAACCCGTGTCCCCTGCAATGGCAGGCGGACTCTCAACCACTGCGCCACCAGGGAAGCCCTAAGTCATCTTTTTTATAGCAGTAGGATATGCATACTATGTACAGTGATCTTCTTGAAAACCACTCATTGTGTTTACATCCTGTCCTCCATAGTAGGACATCTCTGAGAACAAATGTGAGCAGATATCTGTATCCCTGTAATATTTATTAATTGATCATAGTTCTATAATTCTGTGATCAATAAATAAACTGAGGTTCAGAGGAGGTTATATATTTCTTCCAGGTAATGTATTTTAAAATATATTTAAATAGAGTCTTAGAAGTTACCAGATTGTTTAAAACAAGTACATTCCTTTGTGGGTAAGCCATGAAAAGATATACTCAAGAGAAGTAAACATATAAGAGCTGTTTCCAGCCATGTGGTCAAAGATAACTCAGTGGTGACAGAATTGGTAACACATTGTCACAGTTTTGGGTGTGAGTGGCTAACTAGTTCTTGATATCATACTCAGTGAGAAAGCCTTCTTAATAAATTTTACAGCATTGTAAAAAGTATTTTTTTTTGCAAAATGCTACTCATATGATACTAGTCTCATAAACAAGGAAAGCATTTTACTTCTCAGATCTTTTTTTTTCCCTCCCTATTTCAAAATATGTTTTTTTATTTTTAAAGAAATGGCACATAGAACAATGATTCCAGGCCAATTCTGTTCATTTCAGATGGATAGATTTTCAGCAGATTCACGTCACACTGTAACATTTTTTTCTTCTTAAGTTTACCATGAAGATAGCTACTGAAGAGCTAGTGAATGAGCTTGAAACAAGATGAGTGTCTAGGATGAGAGGATCTACAGACCCTTACCTTTATACCTACAATCTTGACAGCCCTCTCTCGCAACACTTCCCTGCATGTTCACTATCCTTCAAAAGCCTTCATCCTCTAAGCCCATCAAATGTATGATGGGCTTACCCATTAAGTTTATTTTAGAAAATAAAATTCATAAAAAGATCAATTTTCTTAGAATCTTCACTTATAAAGAATCAGCATAAAACAGCCTCTAAATTACCTAATGTTGGTGACAGATGCTTAGTAAAGGTTTCATATGTCTCCACTTATCCTAGTTTATCATAAGTCTCTCATTCTGATCCCATAGTTGTATTCTTATTTAAATACGCACACACACAACAATATAGCATAATGGCAATGAATGCATGCCCAGTGTATATGAACCACACAATTGTCATGGTTGCTTGGCAACCACTGACAGGTACTATATACTGGAGAGCAAGGGGATACAAAGCAATGAATGAAAGCCTTATCATCTGCACTGATTTCAGGTGAAGGGAAACTGTCTTCAATGCAAAAATGCCTCTTTTGGGTTATGAAATACAAACAGAAGAAAAAAGTTTGTCTATTTTTAAAAATTAAGCTAAATCATCAGTTGTATTGTGATAGGACAGTAAGTCATTTCATGAAAAAAATAGCTGATTATTGGTCAAAAGAAGAGATGGATGTACCTAACAAATTAGTTCTTGAGTGTACTCATTGTGGTAAGGTGAACTACTGATGTTGCTTTGAACACATATGTATTTTCCCTCTTATTCCCAGATTGAAGGAAATCTTACTAGACTTGAATATTTAGCATGTATTAAAAAATATATATATTGGTCCAAAGTAAAAACTTTTGCTACTATAAAACACTGTAGGACGTCCCTGGTGGCGCAGTGGTTGGGAGTCCACCTGCCAATGCAGGGGACGCAGGTTCGAGCCCTGGTCTGGGAAGATCCCACATGCCGCGGAGCAACTAAGCCTGTGCACCACAACTACTCAGCCTGTGATCAAGAGCCTGCAAGCCACAACTCCTGAAGCTCCGGCACCTAGAGCCCCTGCTCTGCAACAAGAGAAGCTACCGTAATGAGAAGCCCATGCACCTACAACGCAGAGCAGCCCCCGCTCACTGCAACTAGAGAAAACCCACGTGCAGGAACAAAGACCCAACTCAGCCATAAATAAATAAATAAATAAATAAATAAAAACCACTGTATTTTTCTCTCCACAACGTCTATGATATAGTTGCATAATATCTTAAACATAGATTCTAAAGGAAATGAGCAGATTCAGTCATTACTCTTATTAAACCTTTTTAGTTTTGACTTCCCTGGGTCACAAAATTTCATGTTTTACTGAAATGGCTGTTTTTCATATTATGCATTAATGTCTCTGCTTATACTTTTGCAGCTTTTAGTTTCGGAATACTTGTTTCCTTCCAAATAGTCACCTTTTGTACTCCAGGTAAGATAGTCAAATATATCTGCACTCAGACGTCTATAGAAAAATAATTGCGTTTCTTTTAAACATGCTACTATCAAATATTGCCAGAGATATAAAACATGATATCTGAGTAAATTTCATACCTAACACCTTCAAAATGTACTTATATATCAAAGCTAAAATGCTTATAAATTTGAAATTTTTAGTCCCATTGCTGATACTTTAAATTACATCATTTTAATTCCTTCAGTTGCAGGAAATACCACGAGTTACATTTTTTAAAATGATTAGGAAAAGCAGATGAAAGAGCAAACTCTACACTTGCTACCATGAGTCTAGGAGGAGAGATTAAACTAGTGGGAGACACACAATTTTTCTTAATCTCCAACTCCTGTTGGCTCTCCCATGATAAGTAAATTAGAGAAAACAGATGATTCTAAAAGATGTTTTCATTTAACAAATATTAATTGAGTGTTTCCTACAACCCACTACTAGCCTCCTTTTCTAAATAAGAAAGCAGGGCCATAGATAGGTTAAATAACTTGACCAGTTAGAAAATGTTAGCCAGTGATAGAGCACAGACAAAATCAAGACTCTCAGTCTGAAACCTAAACACTTAATCCCTGAATTTCATTGCTTCTTGGGATCCTTTAACTCATCTGAGTGTTCAACTGAAGGGGTCACTATCCCTCTCTGTAATACCAGTTACTTGACCATAATATACCATAGGAAACTGAAATTACCAATTCCTACATTCATGGGAATTCATCTGCATTTATGACCCACATTTGTGAGTTCACCTGCAGTGTATGGAACTGAATTTACCTCTTTAAACTTTCCACTTTTACTGCCGTTTGGTTTCATTACTATGTTCAACAGGAAAGACTTGCCTTTACCTTTCCCCATTGGACAACTTAACCTAGAAGAGTTTGATCCCATAGTCACCCAATCACCAGTCAGATTTTCTTCAGCATCTCACAATGAAAGCCATTTAAGCAGGTATAAATTTTAGAAACTTTAGTCCTTTTAGAAATGTTGAACTTCTCAGTAGTCCACTTGTTTTCATACCTTTATAGAATATACCAAATCATTAAAAATGATTATGGATGAATAGCAGGGATTGCTTTAAGAAATCGAGTTTATAGTAGCCCCCCTTATCTTCAGGGGATACATTCCAAGACCCCCAGTGGATGCTTGAAACCCTATATACACTATGTTTTTTCCTATACATACATACTTATGGTAAAGTTTAATTTATAAATTAGGCACAGTAAGAGATTAACAACAATAATAAAATAGAACAATTAAAACTACATACTGTAATAAGAGTTATGTGGATGTAGTCTTTCACTCTCTTAAGATACTTCATTGTACAAATTTAATGCCTTTTCCATCTTAGCTAAGCACTTAATCACACACAGTGGCCATAACTTTTGCAGTTTGAGGTGCAAAAACAAACCTGGCAAAAAGTTCTTTTTCCTTCTTCACAACGTCTTTGACAGAAGATTTATTATCGTACGTCTTAGCAACCTTAGCATATGATCTTTCTCTTTCCTTATTAAATCAATATCTTTCACCTTTGCACTTTAAAGGAAGCACTTTACGGCTTCCCTCTGGCAAACCGAATTGCCAGCATCACTACGCTTGTGCTTTGGCACCATTATTAAGGAAAATAAGGCCTACTTGAACACAAGCCCTGTGATACCGTGATGGTGCATCTGATAACCCAGAGACTACTAAGTGACTAATGGGCAGGATGAATCGGACAAAGGGATGGTTCTTGTGTCCGACAGCGCAAGACTGCATCACTGCTACTCAAGATGATCTGCAATTTAAAACTTATGAATTGTTTCTTTCTGGAATTTTCCATTTAATATTTTTGGACCGTGGCTGGCCATGATAACTGAAACTTACGAAAGCAAAACCATGGATAAGTGGAGACTATTGTGCATGCTATCAGTTTGTTGTACCTGATGTAGGTTGTTGAACGTTGATTAAGGGGAATTGAAATTTCCAGTCCAAAGTTTTCCCATTACAAATTTATGCTATCTAACTTAAAGAGAGTAAGCTGTTCCCAGAACAGTGTGAATTATTTTATTTTTGAATTTTACAACACTTGTGCTTTAATAGAGGGAAAAAAAATAAATAGTTCCATTTAATATTAGGTACTTTACCTTTTGGCTTCTAACCATAAACAGAAATTAATAGAGGTGATTCGTTTTTTCATATATATATCAGCAATGATTGGTGTTTCTTGATATACAAAATTAAAATCAAGAGGAATTCATTTGAGTTTAGGTCATAGGCAATGATATGTAATAATATCCTCAAGTAAATAAACATTAAGGTATTCATATTTTCAACTGCAAAAACTCAATCTAGATCTTGTCATAAAATTTGAAATGCATTTGATGGCATAATCAGAAAAAAATGTTAGAGTATCTTGATCTATCTATAAATGTGTCTTAAGAGAATAAATAGAGCAATGATATAGGACTTGGGATAACTTTTTCCATTGATTCTCAAATAAGTAAAGTAAGAGCTATGTACAATTAAAAGTAAAATATTGAGAGTGGGCAGAAAATCATCCATAATTTAAAGAAAAAAATTGAAATTCTATTTATTACAATAAAAAACAGATAAATATTACTTATATATTACTGCTCCCTTACTTGAGTGGTACTTGAGTAGTTCCCTTCAAACACTGAGTTATAAGACTATAACAGTGAGTAAGGACTGATGTTCTCACAGAAGTTTCTGTCTGTAATAGGAACGTATTTCATAAATCAGAGTCTTCTGGATAATGTTCAGTGTGGATGTTAGCAGTTATTTATACTTCACATACTAGAATTCCTCTGGAGAGTCAATCTATATGAAGGCCAGAGGCCAATGATGCCTATTAGCGTAAGAAATAGTTTGAATATTTGATCATCCATAGGCTGACCTTGGTTGTCATTTCCTTTTCTGAAGGACTGAATCTCTCTACCTGAATGGCATCTTGATGACTGGGAACTCACTATCTATATAGAGACCACCCACATGAGCAGTATTTGCTGGCTGAGATCTGTGATTCCCATGATTAATTTCTTGCACTAGATCCACAGTTAAAATAGTCAGTTCACATGTAGAAACATGCTGCTTCTACATCTTAGACTGTGACTTGTGCCATGATGCAGAAACTTCTAGACTGTTTAAGCACCTGACTTCTCCCACTTAGTAGAACTGCTCCGTGGGGCAGATCCACTCTGCGTGTATTTTTTCCTTGTTAAGAATCTCTTCCTTCCCTTATTTCTTATATTTTCATGCATCAAACAAAATTTATAACTGGGCTGCAAGTTCTGAGTTATGGAATGTCTTTATACATCTCTACTAATGTCAATGTATTAAAATTGTCATTAAGTTATATTTGTTATTAAGTGTGCTAGGCACTTTTCATACACACACACAAACACACACACACACACACACACATCTAAACCTTACAACTATTTGAGGTTAGTGCAAATATTCCTTTTTATCAAATGGGGACACCAAGGCACAGAGAGTTTATGGACATTCCATAAGCTCTCATAGCGAGAAATTGACAGTCAGGATTTAAATCTAGGTGTTTTGACTTCTGAGCCTAAGCTCATAAGCACTACATTTCAATTGCCTTTCAAAGTTTCTTTTTAACAGGGTTACTAATCTAGTAATTCAGAGAATGTGGTAGTGTAGTCGACTTAGAATTCAATATAGCATTTGATGAGATATGTCATGGAAATATTTTTCATCTCTTTTTGAGATGGAGAAGTATGTGCTGAATATTTAATCAGGTAGATTTGTACCTGGTCTCAAGATTAAAGGATCTACGCTAACCTGGAAGGAAATGTGTTGTTAGGCCATAAAACTCATTTCAATCAAAAGTTAAGCATATTTACTAATGACTGTGTTTACATATGCAAAACACAATGATCAGACTTACAGATGAGGTGGAGAGGGTAAATGCTTTGAATTCCTGAACCAAAAATATGTTGATAGACTGCAGGAAAGGACTGAATATTAAAAGATAACATTAAACCAGGGGAAAAAAAAAATCCTAAGATTTTGTACTTTCCTTAGTTCCTCAAGACAAGTATAGAAGTCCATATATTGGAGATGTGGACAAGCAACAGCATCCACGGGAATGGTTTAGAGACATTAGATCAACAAACCAAGGCTTCCCTGGTGGTGCAGTGGTTGAGAGTCCACCTGTCGATGCAGGGGACACGGGTTCGTGCCCCGGTCCGGGAAGATCCCACATGCCACGGAGCGGCTGCGCCCGTGAGCCGTGGCCGCTGAGCCTGCGCGTCTGGAGCCTGTGCTCCGCAACAGGGAGAGGCCACAACAGTGAGAGGCCCGCGTACCACAAAACAAAAACAAAAACAAATCAGGCCCATGTAATCACCAGTTTACTGCAACCATCAATAAAGATAATCTGAGCATAGGTATCGTGGAGAAAATAGGGCAGTTCCTACGATGAAGGAAAGGCTAGTGCCACACTATTCAGTTCTGGTCATACCACAGTTTTTAATGTTTATCAATAACTGCACTCAAAAGATAGTGTGAATAGCAAGGACGTATTGTTGGGGATATGCAAACAGTTTGGTGAAGGATGCCATACGACATGAGAATGCTTGAAGAAGGTACAGATGCTTAGCTTGAAAAATAAATGGAAACATGTTTAAACTTAGTATTTAAAAGACATTTTTGAAAAGAATAATTAGACAATTGTTTAATCCTCCCAAGAGTAAACTTGAGGGGAAAAGGTGGAAGCCATAATAAGAAAAGTTTTTGAACATAAAGAAGTGCCTTGAAATATCCAGAGCTACCAAGTTAGGAAACAGTGAATACCCAAGCATAAGATTGAGAACTACCTTGCTCTATAGTTGTAGAAGGATTTCAGAGATAAACTGGGATGTTGGATTATATGCTAGTGAAGATTCCCTCCAAACTACAGAAAGTCAGAGCTCTTTCCCTTGCCACCCTTTTGTTTGTCTGTTCCTGAAAACTGAGGTCAGATAGGGAAGTGTTAGAGAAAAAGGTAACTGCTTGCTATTAAGTCTACAGCAGCTCGACACCATGGAAATCATAGACCTGCTAAGCAGACCTGGTCTCCTTGAGGAACAGCAGCCTTTGCCTGCATGGAACTTTTATATTCTAGTCCATCTTCTGTTCTCTGCTTCCCATACACTTAAGTCTCACTTCAAATTTTAAAGATATTTTCCAAAAAAAAAAAAAAGGTAGCTCTTTAAGTTCTATGACAACAACAAGGACTCCATTATTCCTCTCCTTGACAAATATTGTTCTGATGCTACAAAAATGTTTAAAGTAGTATAGTGGGGATTGATCACCTTAGTGGTTCATGTTGAGTCTTTTAATATGACTCCAAAGAGAATATTTTTAATGCAGGATCTACCCAGTTGCTGGAGCAGAGTGCTACATGCTTACACTAGTACCTCAGAGTAGATTTGCACTGGCTTCCACTGTCTTGGTCCTGTCTTTCAACAGAATCTTATCTTCATTCTCTGAAAACTGGTTGAAAGGTAGAGATAAAAAAAAAGGAAGGGCATTATCATCACTTAAGTGCCTACTTAAGTGCTGAACTATGAGTTCCTCTTTCACATTTACTATTGCATTTGGTCCTCATACCAAAGTATGAGAGTAGGTGTGGCTATCTTGATTTCACAGATAAGGAAACTGAAGTTCAGCTATGGGGAGGGACTGACTCCAAGGCAGAGTACTGGCTGGTGTTAGAGCTGGAGTCCATAATTACACCCTTTGATCTTCTCCCCACTGAGGAGAGGGTGGAAATACAAACAGAGAATGAGTGAGCTTTCAAAAATCTAGTCCTTAATTGCTGCAAATCTACTCCCTGTAAAGATCTGCCATTGATAGGCCCACGAATACAAACAACCCTGAAATAATTAGCATCAGACCACAGGGACTCTTGGAAAGCAGAACCATCGGAGGAAAAAGTAAGTCTCCAGGCTTCTTTCTGTTCCCCATGACCACTAAAACCTTAGAATAGAATCGTATCTATTTTTGACACATTCTATTTTTTGTAGACACTGGGCTGAAAAGAAATCAGATTCTGACTACATTTAATGCTTAACTCATATGTGAGCCTGAAAAAAATAAAAGAAAAAGCATATTGTTTTAATGATGGTACGTCTGCATGAAAACGATAAAGAATTTTGAAATGGGAAAAAATTTTCCCACTTTGTTGCTCAAGTTACTGTTTTATTTCTTTGGAATAGGTAATTAGAAATACCTACTTAAAGGAAAGCAATAATACGTCCAATGTTGCATAAAATCCCTTCGGACTTGATTTTCTTTCTGAAGAACCATATATTTCTTTGCTACCCTAAGTTCCTTCTGAATAAGTTATAGCTTTACAGACACAAGAACAACACCAGACAATTGCTATATTCTGTAAAAGTATAGCTTCATAGTCTATATATGTGTGAAAACATTTCCTATAGCTCTTTTGCAGATACTGATCAGTCCAGCTATCTTATGTGATTTCATGTCTGCTCCAAAAGTACTTTTTGTGCAAATATCCAGGAGATAAAGACACCAGGAAACTCCCAAAACGTAACTACTGCTAAAATCCATACTTCCTTTCCATTTTGTGAAACAGAATATGATACACTTCCTTAGTTTTAAAGGTATTTATAGAATTTTATGTTATAATAGATTTTAAAACAACCCTTTCACATAAAAAGGGCTTAGTGAATATTTCTTGAACAAATGAGTGAATTCATAATAGTAATTCACTTTGGACCTTGAATTCATATTAATATTTCAACTACCAAACTACTGTTTTCTAAGCTCATCGTTACATCATTATCAATACTAACCTTTTTAAAATGATACCTCTCTTTAATTTCTCTTTCTGATCTTTCATTTTAGTGTATAGGAATGTAAGAGATTTCTGTGCATTAATTTTGTATCATGCTATTTTACCATATTCATTGATTAGCTCTAGTAGTTTTCTGGTGGCATCTTTAGGATTTTCTATGTATAGTATCACGTCATCTGCAAACAGTGATGGTTGTACTTCTTCTCTTCCATTTTGTATTCATTTTATTTCTTTTTCTTCTCTGACTGCCATGGTTAGGACTTCCATACTATGTTGACTAAGCGTGGCGAGAGTGGACATCCTTGTCTTGTTCCTGATCTTAGAGGAAATGCTTTCAGTTTTCCACCATTGAGAATGATGTTTGCTGTGGGTTTGTTGTGTATGGTCTTTATTACATTGAGGTAGGTACCCTCTGTGCCCACTTTCTGGAGAGTTTTTATCAGAAATTGGTGTCGAATTTTGTCAAAAGCTTTTTCTGCATCTATTGAGATTATCATACGGTTTTTATCTTTCAATTTGTTAATATGGTGTATCACATTGATTTGTGTATATTGAAGAATCCTTGCATTCCTGGGATAAATCCCACTTGATTATGGTGTATGATCTTTATAATGTGTTGTTGGATTCTGTTTGCTAGTACTTTGTTGAGGATTTTTGCATCTATATTCATCAGTGATATTGGTCTATAATTTTTTGTGTGTGATATTTTTGTCTTGTTTTGTTATCCAGGTGATGGTGGCTTCGTAGAAGGAGCTTGGGAGTGTTCCTTCCTCTGCAAACTTTTGGAAGCATTTGAGAAGGATGAGTGTTAGCTCTTCTCTAAATACTTGATAGAATTTGCCTGTGAAGCCATCTGGTCCTGAACTTTTGTTTGTTGGAAGATTTTTTAATTGTAGTTTCAATTTCACTACATGTGATTGGTCTGTTCATATTTTCTATTTCTTCCTGGTTCATTCTTGGAAATTTGTACCTTTCTAAGAATTTGTCCATTTCTTCCAGGTTGTCCATTTTATTGCCATATAGTTGCTGTAGTAGTCTCTTATGATCCTTTGTATTTCTGTGGTGTCAATTGTAATTTCTCCTTTTTCATTTCTAATTTTATTGATTTGAATCCTCTCCCTTTTTTTTCTTGATGAGTCTGGCTATAGGTTTATCAATTTTGTTTACCTTCTCAAAGAGCCAGCTTTTAGTTTCACTGATTTTTTGCTATTGTTTTCTTCGTTTCTATTTCATTTATTTCTGCTCTTATTTTTATGATTTCTTTCCTTCTACTAACTTCGGGTTTTGTTTGTGCTACTTTCTCTAGGTGCTTTAGGTGTAAAGTTAGGCTGTTTATTTGATATTTTCCTTGTTTCTTGAGGTGGGATTGAATTGCTATAAAGACCCAAGGTGTGATCTATCCAGGAGAATGTTCCATGTGCACTTGAGAAGAATGTGTATTCTGCTGCTTTCGGATGGAATGTCCTATAAATATCAAGTAAGTCTATCTGGTCTACTGTGTCATTTAAAGATTGTTTCCTTATTTATTTTTTGTCTGGATGATCTGTCCATTGGTGTAAATGGGTTGTTAAAGACGCCGCTATTACTGTGTTAATGTCAATTTCCCCTTTTACGGCTGTTAGCATTTGCCTTATGTACCAAGGTGCTCCTATGTTGGGTGCATATATATTTACAACTGTTATTTTTCTTGGAGTGAGCTGTTGATCATTATGTAGGGTCCTTCCTTGTATCTTGTGACAATCATTATTTTATTTTATTTTTTTAGAGTTTATTTATTGATTTATTTTTGGCTGCATTGGGTCTGTTGCTGTGCACAGGCTTTCTCTAGTTGTGGCAAGGAGGGGCTACTCTTCAATGCGGTGCACAGGCTCCTCATTGCAGTGGCTTCTCTTGTTGCAGAGCGTGGGTTCTAGGTGCATGGGCTTCAGCAGTTGTGACACACGGGCTCAGCACTTGTGGCTCACGGGCTTAGTTGCTCCATGGCATGTGGGATCATCCCAAACCATGGATCGAACCCATGTCCCCTGCATTGGCAGGTAGATTCTTAACCACTGCACCACCAGGGAAGTCCGACAGTCTTTATTTAAAGTCTACTTTGTCTGATGTGAGTATTGCTACTCCAGCTTTCTTGTGATTTCCATTTGCATGGTATATCTTTTTGCATCCCTTCACTTTCAGCCTGTGTGTATTTCTAGGTCTGAAGTGGGTCTCTTATAGACAGCATACATATGGGTCTTGTTTTTGTATCCATTCAGCCAGACTGTGTCTTTTGGTTGGAACATTTAATCCATTTACATTTAAGGTAGTTATTGATATATATGTTCCTATTACCATTTTCTTTATTGTTTTGGGTTTGTTTTTATACGTCTTTTCCTTCTCTTGTGTTTCCTGCCTAGAGAAGTTCATTCAGCATTTGTTGTAAAGCTGGTTTGGTGGTGCTGAACCGCAACAAAAAGTATAAAATACCTAGGAATAAACCTACCTAAGGAGGTTAAAGGCCTGTACTCAGACAACTGTAGGACACTGATGAAAGAAATAAAAAATGACATAGACAGATGGAGAGATATACCATGTTCTTGGATTGGAAGAATCAACATTGTGAAAATGACTATACTACCCAAAGCAAGCTACATATTGAATGAAATCCCTACCAAATTACCAATGGCATTTTTCACAGAACTAGCACTAAAAATTTTTACAGTTTATATGGAAACACAAAAGACCCCGAATAGCCAAAACAATCTTGAGAAAGAAAAACGGAGCTGGAGGAATCAGGCTCCCTGACTTCAAACTATACTAGAAAGCTGCAGTAATCAAGACAGTATGGTACTGGCACAAAACCAGAAATGAACAGGATAGAAATCTCAGAGATAAACTCACACACCTATGGTCACCTAATCTATGACAAAGGAGGCAAGAATATAAAATGGAGAAAAGACAGCCTCTTCAATAAGTGGTGCTGGGAAAACTGGACAGGTACATGTAAAAGAATGAAATTAGAACACTCCCTAACACCATACACAAAAACAAACTCAAAATGGATTCAAGACATAAATGTAAGCCCAGATGCTATAAACTCTTAGAGGAAAACATAGGAAGAACACTCTTTGACATAAATCACAGCAAGATCTTTTTTCACCCACCTCCTAGAGTAATGAAAATAAAAATGGGACCTAATGAAACTTAAAAGCTTTGCACAGCAAAGAAAACCATAAATGAGACAAAAAGACAACCCTCAGAATGGGAGGAAATATTTGCAAATGAAGCAACTGACAAAGGATTAATCTCCAAAATAGACAGACAGCTCATGCAGCTCAATATCAAAAAAACCCCACAAAACCCAATCAAAAAATGGGCAGAAGATCTAAATAGACATTTCTCCAAAGAAGACATACAGATCATCAAGATGCACATAAAAAGATGCTCAACATCACTAATTATTAGAGAAATGCAAATCAAAACTACAATGAGGTATCACCTCACACTAGTCAGAATGGCCATCATCAAAAAACTGACAAACAATAAATTCTGGAGAGGGTATGGAGAAAAGGGAACACTCTTACACTGTTGGTGGGAATGTAAATTGATACAGCCACTATGGAGAACAGTATGGAGGTTCCTTAAAAAGCTAAAAATAGGAGTATCATATCACCCAGCAGTCTCACTACTGGACATATATCCTGAGAAAACCATAATTCAAAAAGACACATGCACCCCAATGTTCACTGCAGCACTATTTACAATAGTCAGGACATGCAAGCAACCTAAATGTCAATCGACAGATGAATGGATAAAGAAGATGTGGTACTTACCATCGCAACAAAAAGTATAAAATACCTAGGAATAAACCTACCTAAGGAGGTTAAAGGCCTGTACTCAGACAACTGTAGGACACTGATGAAAGAAATAAAAAATGACATAGACAGATGGAGAGATATACCATGTTCTTGGATTGGAAGAATCAACATTGTGAAAATGACTATACTACCCAAAGCAAGCTACATATTGAATGAAATCCCTACCAAATTACCAATGGCATTTTTCACAGAACTAGCACTAAAAATTTTTACAGTTTATATGGAAACACAAAAGACCCCGAATAGCCAAAACAATCTTGAGAAAGAAAAACGGAGCTGGAGGAATCAGGCTCCCTGACTTCAAACTATACTAGAAAGCTACAGTAATCAAGACAGTATGGTACTGGCACAAAACCAGAAATGAACAGGATAGAAATCTCAGAGATAAACTCACACACCTATGGTCACCTAATCTATGACAAAGGAGGCAAGAATATAAAATGGAGAAAAGACAGCCTCTTCAATAAGTGGTGCTGGGAAAACTGGACAGGTACATGTAAAAGAATGAAATTAGAACACTCCCTAACACCATACACAAAAACAAACTCAAAATGGATTCAAGACATAAATGTAAGCCCAGATGCTATAAACTCTTAGAGGAAAACATAGGAAGAACACTCTTTGACATAAATCACAGCAAGATCTTTTTTCACCCACCTCCTAGAGTAATGAAAATAAAAATGGGACCTAATGAAACTTAAAAGCTTTGCACAGCAAAGAAAACCATAAATGAGACAAAAAGACAACCCTCAGAATGGGAGGAAATATTTGCAAATGAAGCAACTGACAAAGGATTAATCTCCAAAATAGACAGACAGCTCATGCAGCTCAATATCAAAAAAACCCCACAAAACCCAATCAAAAAATGGGCAGAAGATCTAAATAGACATTTCTCCAAAGAAGACATACAGATCATCAAGACGCACATAAAAAGATGCTCAACATCACTAATTATTAGAGAAATGCAAATCAAAACTACAATGAGGTATCACCTCACACTAGTCAGAATGGCCATCATCAAAAAACTGACAAACAATAAATTCTGGAGAGGGTATGGAGAAAAGGGAACACTCTTACACTGTTGGTGGGAATGTAAATTGATACAGCCACTATGGAGAACAGTATGGAGGTTCCTTAAAAAGCTAAAAATAGGAGTATCATATCACCCAGCAGTCTCACTACTGGACATATATCCTGAGAAAACCATAATTCAAAAAGACACATGCACCCCAATGTTCACTGCAGCACTATTTACAATAGTCAGGACATGCAAGCAACCTAAATGTCAATCGACAGATGAATGGATAAAGAAGATGTGGTACATGTATACAATGGAATATTACTCCGCCACAAAAAGGAACGAAATTGGGTCATTTGTGGAGACATGGATGGAGCTAGTCTGTCATACAGAGTGAAGTAAGTCAGAGAGAGGAAAACAAATATTGTATATTAACACATATATGTGGAATCTAGAAAAATTGTACAGATGAACCTATTTGCATTGCAGGAATAGAGATGCAGATGTATAGAATGGACATGTGGACACAGTGAGGAGAGGGGAGTGGGATGAATTGGGAGATTAAGTTTGACATATATATACTACCATGTGTAAAACACATAGCTAGTGGGAACCTGCTGTACAGCGCAGGGAGCTCAGCTCGGTGCTCTGTAGTGACCTAGATGGGTAGGATGTGGTAGGTGGGGAGGAAGGTCCAAGAGGGAGGGGATATAGGTATACATATGGCTGATTCACTTCGTTGTACAGCAGAAACTAACACACATTGTAAAGTAACTATACCCCAATGAAAAAATAAATAAAATGAAATGATACCTGTCTAATAATAATGTTTTATTAGACTTCCCTTGAATCAGTACACTTTAGATAAACAAAGTTTCAATGAGTGTCATTATGTGCCCTGCATGGTTCTAGATGTGGGGATACAGGAATTGGGAAGAGGGAGTATCTGCCCTCAAAAGTTTTACAATCTAGTCAGATGGGTAGGAGAAGGGCGCTGATAAGGAAGGCCGTAACAAAGAGGGAGACTATCCACTGGGCGTTCAATGCAGGAAGACCATGGATCCATTTTAAAGATTCAGAAAACTTTTCAAAAGAGTACATTAAAGATAGATCGAGCAGGTAGAGCTTTGACAAAGACTGGTGGAAAGAAGTTTCTACTTTTTTTCTACTCTACTCCAAAGGTGCTTGATCCACTCTGGACTGAGTCTGTGATTCCTTTACAGGATTACAAATAACAGTGATCTGAGTGCCTTTTGTGATCTTTAGAATTTAATGTTACTTTATGTACTTCACAGTACTGAGTTCTCATATCCAGCCCACATGCTGGGCAGAGCAGACACTACCATGCCCATTTTTCAGATTATGAAACTGGGCTCTAAGATTTCCAAAGTCACAGAAATAATAGATGATTTAATGGAAAAAAACACCTTTTACCTTGGGAAATCAATGCCATTAATGCTGCTATACTTCTAGGTCATATCAGCTGTAGTGAGCTGTCACTCAGAGAGCAAGGCAAGCTTTTCATGGGAGTAATGTCATCTATATTGTGTGCCTTAAGCAATACAATTTAACCAAGAATTTCTTAATTACCATCAACCACACTAAAATATTATGTTGTGAATGATAACAGCACATGCATATGATCAGGAATTAGATCATCTGGAAGGTGTATAGAAAGGGGGAACACTGGAATGTCTATTGAGAATTTGCCAGAGAATATAACATGGTATATGTCACAGAGTTATCCTGGAACGAGGCTTCAAGTTCTATAAGTATATCTCAACCAACTGAAAGGACATCACAGGTAGAGTACTGATGCAAAATGTTATTAGACATTTAGGGTAGACAAATATGTATTCAGATAAAGAGCTGTGAAGAAAGTTCTCCGGTAGAAAGCCTGTTCCTAGATGGGATGGGATGGTTTTCCTTGGCTTCTTGGCTGAAATCTATCTGTCCTGAGAAGACTGAAAATTTAAAAGGAATAGAAGGGGCACAGCAGGGGAAGCATTGAGAGGAAACCCAGGCCAGGTATCAGCGTTTAAATGTCAGGATCATTTCCCCCCATGTATGGCTTTAAGCGACTGTTGTAGTGGAGGACTCAGTGCTGACTTTGCTCCAACCTTGGAGAGCAGTTAAGGGAAGGAAAAACTGAAGACTTCTTTTCCCTTTAGCCTGCACAATCAGATTTATCTGAATTGAGCAAAGAATTCAAAAGAATTTATGCAAAATTACTGGAGTTTGAGAGAGCCCTCACCATACTTCTCAAAAGTACATGCATTGCATTTGAAATAACCCAGATGTGTGAATTTCTAATGTCATCGATAATTGCTGTTTTCAGATAGGAGTCTAACCGTTAAATCCAAGTATTCTCAGGAAAAACCTCAGCCCCCACACCCCAAACATGAATTTCCCATTTGTCTTTCCTTATAGAAACTATGTTTTGACTTCTTGAAGCCAGTGTAAGCCTTTGTTTCTTTTCTGTCTGGAAAATAACAGACAGTGTGACCCTGGCTATCATCTTTTTTCTCAACTGCTGATCTGATTCCACCTAATAAGTAGCAACTAATGGTGACTATCGCAATTCAAATTAAAACGAGGAGAGTAGAATGACGTGCAGACAAAGCTCAGATGTGGGTTTGTTGATATTGTAGCAGGAGGTTAATTAGCATTAACAGAAGTATCAGCAGTCTCTTGGACTTACTCATAAGGTACCGACTGCTCTCAGCAGTACAGTACAGAGGAAAACAAGTCAAAATAGTTTTCTTTTTCCTCTTACAGAAAAACCATTTACAAAAACAAACATAAAGTAATTGGATTCTTTTCTGTTTGCTTTCTGTTTCTCCTTTCCAGCTAAGTGTTTGATTTAGCTGCTTCTTTTGCTCCTTCCAAGTCCTACATGGTTTGAGTAATAATAGTGTTAGTTGTTCTTTCTTTTTCCCTTTTTCATTCCCTTCCCCCCTGCCCCCTTCTCCATCCTTTGGTGGTTGTTTTCCCTTTAGGCAACCATTTTATGTATAGGCACTTTCAATTTCAATGAATGATGGGTATATTTTTATGGGTGGTTTATACACTTTGGGTTATATAAATGCAGGACGTACATCTATCCCTCTGATCACTAAACCCATCTAAAACTTTTGAAACCCCTACCTTTCTCTATTCTATGCAATGATCAGAATAAATGTTATTTCCAATGTTTCAGCCTTAAAAAAAGCCCAGAAAGAGGTTTTATTTGTTTGATTTTGTATTTTTTTTTCCATTTGCACTCTAATAAAAAAAGGAACAATATATTATTTTTTTAAATGAAAGTTCCTTTTATCTTTATGCAGGAGAGCTTAGGATCATTTGAAAAGCTATTCTAGGTATTCTGAAAATAAATGTCCATGGTTTAGTGCCTGCAGAATTATTTAATATACACATATCATTATATTATTTAGTCATTCTTTGATGTTTTATAGAAAGTTCATTATTTTAATCTATTGAGAAATGTTAATTAATAATGAAAGATCAATAAATAATAACCATAATGTGAATTAAAATATCTCCTGCTGTGCGAGACTGTAGTTACTAGAATTTTGATGAGGACTTTTAAAATTAATTTCTTTGTTCTTTTCTTCTGTACAGGGAGCTGGAAATGGATTCAAAAGAAAATTAAGGAAATATATATATATATTTTAAAATTCTGACCACAAATCAAAGACAGCCTTAAAATTCTTTGAGGAAAATTTACTCAGTGGTGATAAGACATATGGGATTGGGTGTGCCACCACTGCTTTGTACAAAAATCTAAAAGGAAGTTAACTGTCACATTATTTCCACTTAGACTTGCCAAATCAGATGGAATATATCTGTCTATCTATCTATCTATCTAACCTATCTATCTATCTATCATCTATCTATATCCAAATCTACCTATCTAGATAGAAAGACAGACAGACAGATATCAAGACATTAGCTGTAGACTATTTTATAAATGGTACCAAGTATGAATCATAAATATATAAGTATTTCTTACCAAGTATCATGGCTCATTGGATAGACAAAATGGATAGACAAATCCCTCAATTAATGCAACCCTATCATACAGTGGAGGATATTGAGGTAGGCAAATGCTAAGTGAGAACCGAAACAGTAGTTATTTGGCATCTGGGCTGGGGATAAAATCTAAGTCACTGACCCTTCATTTAGTAGCCTTTCCTTAAATCTACAGTGCCATATAAGCATTATCTTGGAAATCAGAATAAAGAAATCTTTGGTCTTGACTTATCTTCTACTTTTTCTCTGTAAAAATGCACCATAAGGAGTATAGTATGTAACTTATGGGCTAAGGAATTGGACATGTGTTAAAAGTGAAGAGATTTTAGGATTCTGTTCTGCTCAAATTTAACTTCAAATTTCAAAAGAGTACTCATATCTTAAACCCCCATGATTGATGAAGGAGAGCGAAGGAAGAAGAATTCTCATTTCTAACTATATTCTGTTATTTTAATGAGGAGATGGCTACTATGGTTTCTTCAGTTTGATGACAGCTAATTATCCAAACCATTAAAACAAAAGGAGATTGGATGTGGATGTATGGATAAGAGGTATACGTCTATATTTTCTTTGTCTTGTCAATGGAGACAGGCAATATTTGGATGTTTGGGATTTTTTTTGTTTGTTTTGCTATTTTTAATGATCTGAGTAGACTCTGGCAAATGGCTATCCTAAAAGAGAATTTGGGCTGCTCAGTAATTGAACATTGAGTTATCACATGAAGTAAGAGGAGATTCCAAGCTTGAAAGGCAGACAAAGTCAAAGTGTGTGTGTGTGTGTGTGTGTGCATGCACGTGAATGTGGGCACGAGAAAGAGAGAGAAGGAGAGAAAGAAAAAGAGGCATCAAAGTCTAGGTAACAAATGCAGCAATTTAGAAAACGACTGACAGAAGTAAAGAATCAGACTTTCTTGGGTCTGTTGATTTTTCAATAATAATTTAAAAAGTTAACATTTTTGAGCACTTTCCTGGCAATTTTTGCCAGTATTCTGTTTTTTACATAAGTCATCTCAATTAATTCTTATAACAATTTGTGTGTGTGTGTGTTGGAATAGTATCTATGATTATTTTCCAGAGGAGGAAGAATAAGCTATGGCAAAATAATTTCCCCAAGGACACTTAATTAAAAAGTAGCTGGCAGAAGCTGGATTTGAACTCGGGAATTTCTAGATCAAGAACTGAAAGTTCTTAGCCATTATATTACAATGTCTCCCATGATCAACTGCTCCTATCCAAGACCAGGAGGTATATGATTTATAGGTGATTTGGGCTGGCATAAAGAAGCAAGAGCCTCCTGAAAGACAAATAAAACAGGAAAGCAACTGAAATTCTCCTATAGCTCTACTAGTTAAATATACATTATACAGGAAAACTTAATTTTTTTAAAGGACAAGTATCTTTCTCAAATTCCCTTAAATGCCTAGCAAGTTGATGCTAGGAAATGTGCCATTTTCTCATCCTTTTAGTATATTCTTTCTCATCATAATGCCTTCCTCCAAATAGCAAATGGTAAATGAGGGGAAAAAAATCTATATGAAAAAATGTGGCAAGAATATTGAAATAGCAATTAAGAACAGATGGATGTTTTGTAAGTACAAATGAGTTTTAAAATAAATGAGGGTTCACAAGAGGTTTGTGAGAATCAGTTAATATCCTATTGAAATACTGAGACACATATGTAAAAGTCTACCAAGTTCGGCTCTATTTGTGAGTCACCAGCAGTAGTACAGAATATTTTTGCACAACAGCCAAATTAAGCACCTCTTTCTAATCTTCATGTCACAACACTTTTTAGATATAATTCACCCCTTATTTCCCAGCCCAGGTTTTTGACTGACAGTACCTTTTCTACTAGATGAGAAAGCACCTACCAATGTCAAAACACAGAGCTTATGTTCTAGTAACCTGTAATCTTAGACTTGAGGTCACTGTGGGTCCTTATACTCACTATTTGCCTCCAATCAAAGACACTTGGGCCAAGAGATCCAGATGAAGAAACTGGAGCAGAGGAAAAGTGATCCTCACCTCACATAAGATCTTCTCAGGTGTGTCTTGTGTAGAGAAACAGGAAGTTTCTTGAAGTCACTGCTGAGAAACAAAATTAGAAAGAACATGTGGATCCAGGTTCAGTTTTTTGGTTTGTTTGTTTGTTTAAAGTATGGTGACCCTATTCACTAGCAAAATGTGGCCTGGTGAGTATAAAGACACCAACATTATTTTCTCCAAAATTGCCCTCAGGGAGAGGAACAACCTTGAGCAAATATTACCTCCATTTGATAGACAGAGATAGAAACAGGGAGAGTCTAGTGCAGCTCTTTCCATTTCAAATGAACCATTAGTACACAGGGCAATCCTTAATTCTATTTGCTCCCTATTAAGATGTGGAGTAAAAATAATTTATTGATGGCTTCTCAGAAAGAAGGGCATCTAATTTTGGAAGCTAGCATTTAGGGTACCAATAATGATATCTAATTATTGAATAGTTACCTTACGTTAGGTTAAGAGCTCCATGTATAGCATTTCATTAAGAGCTCCATGTATAAGAGCTCCATGTATTAAGAGCTCCATGTATAGCATTTCATTTAATCTTCATAGTGACACATTAGAAAGTACTATTATAACTACACGACAGATACAAAAACTGAGGTGCAGAGATGTTAAAGGATTTACTCTATATCAAAACAAGAAGTAAGTGGACTGCAAACTGGGTCTAGTCAGTCATGAAATTCCCTTGAAGAGAAAAGATTATGAAAAAAGATAAAATTTACTTTATGAATTTAATATGCTATTCAATATTAATATTAATGTGACATTGTTAAGGAGAATGAAGTAGCACTTGGGATATGTAATCAAATATAACTCCATGTAAACCTTGGATATCTGACTTCAAAATACTGTCCCTTCTGCCTTGCAGTTTTTGCAGGAGTTGCTTATTCAGAAAGTAATGGTCTCCTCCTTCCTATTGCAATGAAGCCACCTGTGCATGCATATCTGCAGATGATAATCATCTATGGGACAAGATGGAGAATGGGGAAGAATTTGAGGAGGGCAGAACTATGAAGAACTTGTGGTATGTCATAACCAAATTCTCTTTGTGACAGTCAGTGTGCCACTAGTCTTTTCCTCCCTGATAAGAATCAGAGCACTGATAGGAAGAACACTCTTTGACAAAAATCACAGCAAGATCTTTTCTGATCCACCTCCTAGAGTAATGGAAATTAAAAAAAAAAAATAAACAAATGGTACCTAATGAAACTTAAAAGCTTTTGCAAAGCAAAGGAAACTACAAACAAGATGAAAAGACAACCCTCAGAATGGGAGAAAATAGTTGCAAATGAATCAACGGACAAAGGAGTAATCTCCAAAATATATAAACAGCTCATGCAGGTCAATATTAAAAAAACAAACAACCCATAAAAAAATGAGCAGGAGACCTAAAGAGACATTTCTCCAAAGAAGACATACAGATGGCCAAGAAGCACATGAAAAGCTGCTCAACATCACTAATTATTAGAGAAATGCAAATCAAAACTACAATGAGGTATCACCTCACACCAGTTAGAATGGGCATCATCAGAAAATCTAGAAGCAACAAATGCTGGAGAGGGTGTGGAGAAAAGGGAACCCTCCTACACCATTGGTGAGAATGTAAATTGATACAGCCATTCTGGAGGATAGTATAGAGGTTCCTTAAAAAAACTAAGAATAGAATTACCATATGACCCAGCAATCCCGCTCCTGGGCATATACCCAGAGAAAACCATAATTCAAAAAGACACATGCACCCCAATGTTCATTGCAGCACTATTTACAATAGCCAGGACATGGAAGCAACCTAAATGACCACTGACAGACGAATGCATAAAGAAGATATGGTACATATATACAATGGAATATTACTCTGACATAAAAAGGAACGAAATTGGGTCATTTGTAGGGACGTGGATGGATCTAGAGATTCATACAGAGTGAAGTAAATCAGAAAGAGAAAAACAAATATCATATATTAACGCATATATGTGGAACCTAGAAAAATGGTACAGATGAACCAGTTTTCAGGGCAGAAATAGAGACACAGATGTAGAGAACAAACGTATGGACACCAATGGGGGAAAGTGGCTTGGGGGTGGTGGTGGTGTGATGAACTGGGAGATTGGGATTGACATATATACACTAATATGTATAAAATGGATAACTAATAAGAACCTGCTGTATAAAAAAATAAATAAAATTAAATTAAAAAAAAATAAAGAATCAGAGCACTGAGACTTTGGAGCATTCACCTTGCTGATACAGAGGGGAGATGTAAATGCCAGGAGGAAAGAGTTAATGGGATATTTTCCTTTCCTGAGAAGGTCCACATAAATGAAAATATTCCCAGGAATCATTTTATTCTGCCTCCTAAAATTTAATCTCAAAATACTATTTATTCAGACATTTGCCCATTGTTTCATTAATTTTGTTCAGTAGACATGTTTTTTGTCTTATCACATGGTGTTCAACTGTAAATTGTTTTTGCATCCAGAATTTGGTTTGCAATAATCCCAACAGTAATTTCTTTTTTTTGTTTGAATTTTATTATTTATTTTCTTATACAGCAGGTTCTTATTAGTTATCTCTTTTATACATATTAGTGTATACATGTCAATCCCAATCTCCCAATTCATTCCACAACCACGACCACCCACCACCACTTTCCCTGCTTGGTGGCCATAAGTTTGTTCTCTACACCTGTGTTTCTATTTCTGCCTTGGAAACCAGTTTATCCATACCATTTTTCTAGGTTCCACATACATGCATTAATATACAATATTTGTTTTTCTCTTTCTGACTTACTTCACTCTGTATGACAGTCTCTAGAGATTCATCCACATCTCTACAAATGACCCAATTTCATTCCTTTTTATGGTTGAGTAATATCCCATTGTATAAATGTACCATATCTTCTTTATACATTCATCTGTCGATGGGCATTTAGGTTGCTTCCACGTCCTGGCTATTGTAAATAGTGCTGCAATGAACATTGGGGTGCATGTGTCTTTGTGAATTATGGTTTTCTCTGGGTATATGCCCAGTAGTGGGATTGCTGGGTCATACGGTAATTCTGTTTTTAGTTTTTTAAGGAACCTCCACACTGTTCTCCAGGGTGGCTGTATCAATTTACATTCCTACCAACAGTGCAAGAGGGCTCCCTTCTCTCCACATCCTCTCCAGCATTTGCTGTTTGTAGATTTTCTGAGGATGCCCATTCTAACTGGGGTGAGCTGATACCTCATCATATTTTTCATTTGCATTTCTCTAATAATTAATGATGTGGAGCAGTTATTCATGTGCCTCTTGGCCATCTGTATGTCTTCTTTGGAGATATGTCTATCTAGGTCTTCTGCCCATTTTTTGATTGGGTTGTTTTTTAATATTGAACTATATGAGCTACCTATATATTTTGGAGATTACTCCTCTGTTGACTAATTGACAACAATGGATTAATTTGATTCCTTTGCAAATATTTTCTATGATTCTGAGGGTTGTCTTTTCGTCTTGTTTTTAGTTTCCTTTGCTGTGCAAAAGCTTTTAAGTTTTAATAGGTCCCATTTGTTTATTTTTGTTTTTATTTCCATTACTCTAGGAGGTGGGTCAAAAAATATTTTGCTGTGATTTATGTCAAATAGTGTTCTTCCTATGTTTTTCTCTAAGAGTTTTATAGTGTCCAGCCTTACATTTAGGTCTTTAATCCATTTTGAGTTTATATTTGTGTATGGTGTTAGGGAGTGTTCTAAGTTCATTCTGTTACATGTAGCTGTCCAGTTTTCCCAGCACCACTTATTGAAGAGACTGTCTTTTCTCCATTGTATATCCTTGCCCCCTTTGACATAGATTAGTTGACCATAAGTGCATGGGTTTATCTCTGGGCTTTCTATACTGTTCCATTGATCTATATTTCTTTTTTTGTGCCAGTACCATACTTTCTTGATTACTGTAGCTTTGTAGTATAGTCTGAAGTCAGGGAATCTGATTCCTCCAGGTCCGTTTTTTTCCCTCAAGACTGCTTTGGCTATTCAGGGTCTTTTGTGTCTCCATACCAATTTTAAGATTTTTTGTTCTAGTTCTGTGAAAAATGCCACAGGTAATTTGGTGGGAATTGCACTGAATCTGTAGATTGCCTTGCATAGTATAGTCACTTTGACAATATTGATTCTTCCAATCCAAGAATATGGTATTCAATTTACATTCCTACCAACAGTGCAAGAGGGCTCCCTTCTCTCCACATCCTCTCCAGCATTTGCTGTTTGTAGATTTTCTGAGGATGCCCATTCTAACTGGGGTGAGCTGATACCTCATCATATTTTTCATTTGCATTTCTCTAATAATTAATGATGTGGAGCAGTTATTCATGTGCCTCTTGGCCATCTGTATGTCTTCTTTGGAGATATGTCTATCTAGGTCTTCTGCCCATTTTTTGATTGGGTTGTTTTTTAATATTGAACTATATGAGCTACCTATATATTTTGGAGATTACTCCTCTGTTGACTAATTGACAACAATGGATTAATTTGATTCCTTTGCAAATATTTTCTATGATTCTGAGGGTTGTCTTTTCGTCTTGTTTTTAGTTTCCTTTGCTGTGCAAAAGCTTTTAAGTTTTAATAGGTCCCATTTGTTTATTTTTGTTTTTATTTCCATTACTCTAGGAGGTGGGTCAAAAAATATTTTGCTGTGATTTATGTCAAATAGTGTTCTTCCTATGTTTTTCTCTAAGAGTTTTATAGTGTCCAGCCTTACATTTAGGTCTTTAATCCATTTTGAGTTTATATTTGTGTATGGTGTTAGGGAGTGTTCTAAGTTCATTCTGTTACATGTAGCTGTCCAGTTTTCCCAGCACCACTTATTGAAGAGACTGTCTTTTCTCCATTGTATATCCTTGCCCCCTTTGACATAGATTAGTTGACCATAAGTGCATGGGTTTATCTCTGGGCTTTCTATACTGTTCCATTGATCTATATTTCTTTTTTTGTGCCAGTACCATACTTTCTTGATTACTGTAGCTTTGTAGTATAGTCTGAAGTCAGGGAATCTGATTCCTCCAGGTCCGTTTTTTTCCCTCAAGACTGCTTTGGCTATTCAGGGTCTTTTGTGTCTCCATACCAATTTTAAGATTTTTTGTTCTAGTTCTGTGAAAAATGCCACAGGTAATTTGGTGGGAATTGCACTGAATCTGTAGATTGCCTTGCATAGTATAGTCACTTTGACAATATTGATTCTTCCAATCCAAGAATATGGTATATCTCTTCATCTGTTTGTGTCATCTTTGATTTCTTTCATCATTGTCTTTAGTAATATGAGTACAAGTCTTTTATCTCCTTAGGTAGATTTATCCCTAGGTATTTTATTCTTTTTGTTGAAATGGTGAATGGGATTGTTTCCTTAATTTCTCTTTCTGATCTTTTGTTGTTATTGAATAGGAGTGCAAGAGATTTCTGTGTGTTAATTTTGTATCCTGCAACTTTACCAACTTCATTGATTAGCTCTAGTAGTTTTCTGATGGCATCTTTAGGATTCCCTATGCATAGTACCTTGCCATCTGCAAACAGTGACAGTTTTACCTCTTTTCCAATTTTCATTACTTTTATTTCTTTTTCTTCTCTGATTGCTGTGGCTAGGACTCCCAAAACTATGTTGAATAATAGTGGTGAGAGTGGAAATCCTTGTCTTTTTCCTGATCTTAGTGGAAATGCTTTCAGTTTTTCACCATTGAGAATGATGTTTGCTGTGGGTTTGTTGTACATGGCCTTTATTATGTTGAGGTAGTTCCCCCCATGCCCACTTTCTGGAGAGTTTTTATCATAAATGGTGTTAAATTTTGTCAAAAGCTTTTTCTGCATCTATTGAGATGATCATATGGTTTTTATTCTTCAATTTGTAAATATGATGTATCACATTGATTGATTTGCGTATATTAAAGAATCCTTGCATCCCTGGGATAAATTCTATTTGATCATGGTATATAATCGTTTTAATGTGCGGTTGGATTCTGTTTGCTAGTATTTTGTTGAGGATTTTTGCATCTATATTCATCAGTGATATTGGTCTGTAATTTTCATTTTTTGTAGTATCTCTGTCTGGTTTTGGTATCACGGTGATTGTGGCCTCGTATATTGAGTTTGGGAGTGTTTCTTCCTCTGAAATTTTTTGGAAGAGTTTGAGAAGGATGGGTTTTAGCTCTTCTCTGAATGTTTGATAGAATTCACCTGTGAAGCCATCTGGCCCTGGACTTTTGTTTTTTGTAAGATTTTTAATTACAGTTTCAATCTCATTACTTGTGATTGGTCTGTTCATATTTTCCACTTCTTCCTGGTTCAGTCTCAGAAGTTTGTACCTTTCTAAGAATTTGTCCACTTCTTCCAGGTTGTCCATTTTATTGGCATAGAGTTGCTTGCAGTAGTCTCTTATGATGCTTTGTATTTCTGTGGTGTCCATTGTAACTTCTCCTTTTTCACTTCTAATTTTATTGATTTGAGTCCTCTCCCTCTTTTTCTTCATGAGTCTGGCTAAAGGTTTATCAATTTTGTTTATCTTCTCAAAGAACCAGCTTTAAGTTTCATTGATTCTTTTGCTGTTGTTTTCTTCGTTTCTATTTCAGTTATTTCTGCTCTTATTTTTATGATTTCTTTCTTCTACTAACTTCGGGTTTTGTTTGTTCTTCTTTCTCTAGTTCATTTAGGTGTAAGATTAGATTGTTTGTTTCAGATTTTTCTGGTTTCTTGAGATACGACTGTATTGCCATAAACTTCCCTCTTAGAACTGCTTTTGCTGCATCCCATATGTTTTGGATCGTCATGTTTTCATTGTCATTTATCTCTAGGTATTTTGTGATTTCTTCAGTGATGTCTTCGTTATTTAGTAATGTATTGTGTTTGTGTTTTTTATGCTTTTTCCCCTGTAATTCATTTCTAATCGCATAGCATTGTGGTCAGAAAAGATGCTTGATATGATTTCAATTTTCTTAAATTTACCAAGGATTCATTTGTGACCCAAGATGTGATCTGTATTGGAGAATGTTTCATGTGCATTTGAGAAGAAAGTGTAATCTGCTATTTTTGGATGGAATGTCCTATAAATATCAATTAAATCTATCTGGTCTTTTGTGTCATTTAAAGCTTCTGTTTCCTTATTTATTTTCTATCTGGATGATCTGTCCATTGGTGTAAGTTAGGTGTTAAAGTCCTCCACTATTATTGTGCTACTGTCGATTTTCTTTATAGCTCTTAGCATTTACCTTATGTATTTGGGTGCTCCTATGTTGAGTGCATATATATTTATAATTGTTATATCTTCTTCTTGGACTGATCCCTTGATTATTATGTACTGTCCTTCCTTGTCTCTTTTAACATTCTTTATTTTAAAGTCTATTCTATCTGATACGAGTATTGCTACTCCAGCTTTCTTTTGATTTCCATTTGCATGGAATATCTTTTACCATCCCCTCACTTTCAGTCTGTATGTGTCCCTAGGTCTGAAGTGGGTCTCTTGTAGACAGCATATACACAGATCTTGTTTATGTATCCATTCAGTGAGCCTGTGTCTTTTGGTTGGAGCATTTAATCCAGTCACATTTAAGGTGATTATCAATATGTATGTTCCTATTACTGTTTTCTTAATTATTTTGGGTTTGTTTTTGTAGTTCCTTTTCTTCTCTTGTGTTTCCCAATTACGGAAGTTCCTTTAGTATTTGTTGTAGAGCTGGTCTGGTGGTGCTGACTTCTCTTTGCTTTTGCTTGCCTGTAAAGCTTCTGATTTCTCCGGCAAATCTGAATGAGATCCTTGCTGGGTACAGTAATCTTGGTTGTAGGTTCTTCCCTTTCATCACTTTAAATATATCATGTCACTCCCTTCTGGCTTGTAGAATTTCTGCTAAGAAATCAGCTGTTAACATTATGGGAGTTCCCTTGTATGTTATTTGTCATTTTCCCCTTGCTACTTTTAATGATTTTTCTTTGTCTTTAATTTTTGCCAATTTGACTACTATGTATCTCGGGTGTTTCTCCTTGGGTTTATCCTGCCTGGGACTCTCTGTGCTTCCTGGACTTGGGTGGCTATTTCCTTTCCCATGTTAGGGAATTTTTTGACTATAATCTCTTCAAATATTTTCTCAGGTCCTTTCTCTCTCTCTTCTCCTTCTGGGACCCCTATAAGGAGGATGTTGTTACGTTTAATGTTGTCCCAGCAGTCTCTTAGGCTGTCTTCATTTCTTTTCATTCTTCTTTCTTTATTCTGTTCCACAGCAGTGCATTCCACCATTCTGTCTTGCAGTTAACCTATCTGTTCTTCTGCCTCAGTTATTCTGCTATTGATTCCTTCTAGTGTATTTTTCATTTCAGTTATTGTATTGTTCATCTCTGTTTGTTTGTTCTTTAATTCTTCTAGGTCTTTGTTAAACATTTCTTGCATCTTCTCGATCTTTGCCTCCATTCTTTTTCCAAGGTCCTGGATAATCTTCACTCTCATTACTCTGAATTTCTTTTCCTGAATGGTTGCCTATCTCCACTTCATTTAGTTGTTTTTCTGGGGTTTTATCTTGTTCCATCATCTGGTACGTAGTCCTCTGCCTTTTCGTTTTGTCTATCTTTCTGTGAATGTGGTTTTCGTTCCACAGGCTGCAGACTGTAGTTCTTCTTGCTTCTGCTGTCTGCCCTCTGGTGGATGAGGCTATTTAAGAGGCTTGTGCAAGTTTCCTGATGGGAGGGACTGGTGATGTGTAGAGCTGACTGTTGCTCTGGTAGGCAGAGCTCAGTAAAATTTTAATCTGCTTCTCTGTTGATGGGTGGGGCTGGGTTCCCTCCCTGTTGGTTGTTTGGCTGAGGCAACCCAGCATTGGAGCCTACCCAGCTCTTTGGTGGGGCTAGTGGTGGACTCTGGGAAGGCTCACGCCAAGGAGTACTCCTAGAACTTCTGTCTTCCAGTGTCCTTGTCCCTGTGGTGAGCCACAGCCATCCCCCGACTCTGCAGGAGACCCTCCAACACTAGCAGGTAGGTCTGATTCAGTCTCTTATGGGGTCACTGCTCCTTCCCCTGGGACCCAATGCACACACTACTTTGTGTATGCCCTCCAAGTGTTGAGGCTCTGTTTCCCCCAGTCCTGTCGAAGTCCTGCAATCAAATCCCACTAGTCTTCAATGTCTGATTCTGTGGGAATTCCTCCTCCCGTTGCTGGATCGCCAGGTTGGGAAACCTGACGTAGGGCTCAGAACCCTTACTCCAGTGGGTGAACTTCAGTGGTATAAGTGCTCTCCAGTTTGTGAGTCACCCACCCACCAGTTATGCGATTTGATTTTATTGTGATTGTGCCTCTCCTACCATCTCATTGTGGCTTCTCCTTTGTCTTTGGATGTGGGGTATCTTCTTTTTTGGTGAGTTCCAGTGTCTTCTTGTCGAAGATTGTTCAGCAGTTAGTTGTGATTCCGGTGATCTCGCAAGAGGAAGTGAGCGCACGTCCTTCTACTCTGCCATCTTGAACCAATCTCCTCTCTCTTGATGAGTAAAGTTTCTTTCCAGTTGCTCTCCTTTTTGTCAGAGTGCCAGTTCCACTTCCAGTATTGTTCTGCTTAGGTTTCTGGGAGGCCAGTAATTCCTTAACATAAGTTTTAAGAAAGACCATTTCCTAGAATTTTCTTTCAAAGAAGAGTATTAGTAAAAATATCTCTGAATTCTAAATACTCGTATTAAAGGGAAGACAGTACATTTACTCAGCCAACAATGGTTGTTGAGAACTACATTGTATATTCCCTAAAATATCTGAGGAACTGTGAATTTGCAAATGAAGTTATGGGTTTTCCCCTTTCTGCAAGACTGTCTCTTATTCTCTTACTCTCCTATTTGCCCAGCTAAACAAAGTTAAGAGTTTACACATTTTGTTGCAAAGATTCTGAGGGTTTGGTGAATGTTCATTCATCCATTCTGCAAGCATATATTGTCCATTATGTATTGGGCACAGGGTAGGTCCAAAATACTCAATCTTGAGTAGAACATGGTGTAGGAATAGGAGCAGAAAATCAGTTGAATTTTGAAGACATAAAATGGAAGTGATTCCTGAGTGGGTGTACTTGAATTTGAATTTTTGGCCTGTCATGTATTATCTGTATGACCTTGAAAATGGCACAATTTTTCTAAACTCCAGCCCCACACTGGTAGAATGTGATCATTAATTCATCTTTCACAGGACTGTTATGACAGTTTAATGACAATGTATAGAACGTATTTCTCAGCTGGCAATTTTTAATACATATTAATTCTCTCCTCATTTTTAATTCAGCCACACATAAAGGTAGACAAAGCAAATTCAGAAAGGATGTTTTAGTTATGGAGGTAGAAGGTGAATAAAAGCTTTTGGGAAATAAGCTCTCTGTTGAAATAATCTCACTTATTAGACTAAGGGAAGGTCTCTTAGAAAGGCCTTGCTTTCTTTCTCAGCCTGAACTCTTTTTTTTTTTTTTTTTTTTTTTTTTTTTTTTTTTCTTTTTTTGCGGTACGCGGGCCTCTCACTGTTGTGGTCTCTCCCGTTGCGGAGCACAGGCTCCAGACACACAGGCTCCGGATGCGCAAGCTCAGTGGCCATGGCTCACGGGCCCAGCTGCTCCGCGGCATGTGGGATCTTCCCGAACCGGGGCACGAACCCGTGTCCCCTGCATCGGCAGGCGGACTCTCAACCACTGCGCCACCAGGGAAGCCCAGCCTGAACTCTTTAATCCATGCTCATCAGAGTACATAAGACCAGAAAATATCACACTGAACCTCTGATAGTTTTGGCTTATTTTTCCACAGAGCACAACCCAAATGCATTTTCCTCAGCATCATCTGATCTTTCATTAAATTAATAAACTTCTCTTTTGAAGACAGATTAATAATTCTATTTATTATGACATAACTATATGCAAAGGAGTTTATCCTTGGTCTTCACAACAATACTATGAACTAGGTATATAATTATTTTTATTTTATGCAAGGGAAAAGTGAGACTTATAAAGGTGAAATAATTTGCCCAAACTCACATGTCTACTATGGAGGACTGAACTAAGGTTTGTCTGGCTGCAGTGATTATACTGCTTTGAAATTGCAATAAAAAATAATTATTCCACTTTTTAAGCAATTTCCCCAAGAAATAGAGGACAGAGGCCCTTGCTTCTTTACTTCAAAGGCTCTTGAAATGATATTGCTTAGCTGATACTCTCCTAAATTGGTTTATCCTATGGGAACAATTAAGCAATAATCACTTATAAGTGGCTTCAGGGAAATGCTGAAGATGGACCTTGTTAGTCTACAACTCCTAAACAAAATAATTGAAAATATGGCCGTAGTTAAAATAGCTTTTTGTGGACTTCCCTGGTGGCATAGTGGTTAAGAATCTGCCTGCCAGTGCAGGGGAAATGGGTTCGAGCCCTGGTCTGGGAAGATCCCACATGGTGCAGAGCAGCTAAGCCTGTGTGCCACAACTACTGAGCCTGTACTCTAGAGCCCACAAGCCACAACTACTGAGCCCACATGCCACAGTACTGAAGCCTACATGCCTAGAGCCTGTGCTCTGCAACAAGAGAAGCCACCTCAATGAGAAGCCCGCACACCACAAAAAAGAGTAGCCCCCACTCACCACAACTAGAGAAAACCTGTGCACAGCAATGAAGACACAATGCAGCCATAAACAAACAAACAAACAAACAAATAAATAAATAGGTGATGTGTGATCACTACACACTTGTAAAAATAAATAGCTTTTTGTTTCTGTGGAATACATGAGAATATATGGAATAAATTAAGGCACATTTGTTTGTATAAGAGCATAATATACATTTGATACAAAACGGAAATTTTGGGCAAGAATGCACTGTTTTTGTCCTGATAGAAAGAAAATGATGCCTAATGGGGCAGAGTCAAGATGGCAGCGTGGGAAGATGTGGAGTTTGTGTCTCCCCACAACTAGGGCACCTCCTGGACGCTGGTGGGGAACCTCGATGCCCAAGGAGATGGGAGGATCCCCTGAGCGACTGAGTGGGACATGGAGGGAGTAAGGGGGGAAGAGAAGTGGAGGCCTACAGGACTGGCTCCCCTGAGGGGGTGTCTGGGAGGGGGAAGGGGTTCCCAGACCTGGAGGGACCCTTGGGGGCTAGGAGATCAGGGGAAATATGCCTAGCTTTCCCCTGCCCAATCGGGCCAGGAAGCCTATGGGGCTCCTGGGCCAGGCCCTCTGCCCTCCAAGGCCCTCTGGGACACGTTGGTCCTAGGGGAGCAGGAGGGAGGCAGGGGGAGAAGAGGAGAGGTGGCGGGCAGGGAGAGGCTCTCCTGGACTGGAGGATCAGGGGAGGTGCAACAGGCATTTCCCCCACCCACTCAGCCCTGGGAATCCTGTTGGGCTTCTGGGTCTGGTCCCCTACCTTCTGGGCCCCCACTGGCCATGTGGCTCCTTGGGCATCAGAAGGAGTGGCAGGGTGGAGAAGAAGAGAGGCCAACAGGGAGGGGCCCTCCGGGATCAGAGGATCGGGGTAAATGGGCCTAGCATTTCCCCCACCCACTCGGGCCCAGTGAGCCTGCTGGGGTTCTGGACCTGATCCTCTGACCTCAAGGCCAAAGACACTCCTGAAGCCCTCCTGCTGTGTTAAGCCTAAGCCCCAGCCTCTACCCACCGGGGCCTTTTCTGGCCCTGTGGGTCCTAAGCATAGGCCCCACTCCCTGCCTAAACCGCAGCCCTGCCTAAGTACCGCCCCACCAGCCAAGGCCTCTTCTGGGTTTTTCTTTGCCCCCTCTTTTTTACTATTGTGGCTCTATTTTACCTTCCACTTCTTGTTTCATCTCTATTTGTATTTTTTTAATTCTCTCTAACATATCTGTTAGTTTTCTAATCTTGTTTTATTTTTTACTCTTTGTTATTGTTCTGCTCCTTTTTTTTCTTTTTCTTTTCTTTTTTTTGTTTTTGCTGCCCCATGCAGCTTGCACAATCTTGGTTCACAAACCGGGGGTTGGGTCAGCGCTACTGTGGTGGGAGCTCTGAGTCCGAACCACCAGACTAACAGAGAACCTCAGAGCCCAGGGAGTATTCAACAGAGTTAGGTCTCCCAGAGGTCCTCATCTTGGCACCAAGACCCAGCTCTACTTAACAGCCTACAAACTCCAGTGCTGGAAGCCTCAGGCCAAACAATCAATAACACAGGAACACAATCCCACCCATCAAAAAAAAAAAAAAAAAGAGAGAGAGACAACAAGAAGATATATCACAGATGAAGGAGCAAGGTAAAAACCTACAACCAAATAAATGAAGAGGAAATAGGCAACCTACCTGAAAAAGAATTCAGAGTAATGACAGTAAAGATGATCCAGAATCTCAGACACAGATGGAGGCACGGATTGAGAAAATACAAGAAATGTTTAACTAACATCTAGGAGAACTAAAGAACAAACAAACAGAGATGAACAACATGATAACTGAAATGCAAAATACACTAGAAGGAATCAATAACAATAACTGAGGCAGAAGAACGAATAAGTGAGCTGGAAGACAAAAGGTGAAAATAATTGCTGAGGAGCAGAATAAAGAAAAAAGAATGAAAAGAATTGAAGACAATCTCAGAGACCTCTGGGACAACACTAAACGCACCAACATTCGAATTATAGGGGTCCCAGAAGAAGAGAAAAAGGGTCTGAGAAAATATCTGAAGACATCATAATGGAAAACTTCCCTAGCGTGGGAAAGGAAATAGTCACCCAAGTCCAAGAAGCACAGATAGTGCCATGCGGGATAAACCCTAGGATAAACACACGAAAACATATATTACTCAAACTAACAAAAATTAAATTCAAAGAAAAAATATTAAAAGCAGCAAGGGAAAAGCAAAAATAACATACAAAGGAATCCCCATAAGGTTATCAGCTGATCTTTCCAGCAGAAACTCTGCAGGCCAGAAAGGAGTGGCAGGATATACTTAAATTGATGAAAGGGAAGAACCTACAACCAAGACTACTCTACTCAGCAAGGATCTCATTCAGATTTGGTGGAGAAATCAAAAGCTTTTCAGATAAGCAAAAGCTAAGAGAACTCAGCACCACCAAACCAGCTTTACAACAAATGCTAAAGGAACTTCTCTAGGCGAGAAACACAAGAAAAGAAAAAGACCCACAAAAACAAACCCCCCAAAATTAAGAAAATGGTAATAGGAACATACATATCGATAATAACCTTGAATGTAAATGGATTAGATGCTCCAAACAAAAGACAGGGATGGGCTGAATGGATATAAAAATGAAACCCATATATATGCTGTCTACAAGAGACCCACTTCAGACCTAGGGATACATACAGACTGAAAGTGAAGGGATGGAAAAAGATATTCCATGCAAATGGAATTCAAAATAAAGCTGGAGTAGCAATACTTGTAGCAGATAAAACAGACTTTAAAATAAAGACTGTTATAAGAGATAGGGAAGGACACCACATAATGATGAAGGGATCAATCCAAGAAGAACACATAACAAATATAAATATTTATACATCCAACATAGGAGAACTTCAGTACATAAGGCAAACGCTAACAACCATAAAAGAGGAAATCGACAGTAACACAATAATAGTAGGGGACTTTAACACCCCATTTACACCAATGGACAGATCATCCAAACAGAAAATAAATAAGGAAAAACAAACTTTAAATGACACAACAGGCCAGATAGATTTAATTGATATTTATAGGACTGTCCACCTGGAAGTGGCAGAATACACTTTCCTCTCAAGTGCACACAGAACATTCTCCAGGAGAGATCACATCTTGCATCACAAATCAAGCCTCAGTAAATTTAAGAAAATTGAAATCATATCAAGCATCTTTTCTGACCCCAACACTACGGGACTGGAAATCAATTACAGGAAAACTATAAAACACAAGATGACACTTCAAACTACCAATGGCATTCTTCACATAATTAGAACAAAAAATTTTACAACTTATCTGGAAACACAAAAGACCCTGAATAGCCAAAGCAATCTTGAGAAAAGAAAGCAGTGTTGGAGAAATCAGGCTCCCAGACTTCAAACTATACTACAAAGCTACAGTAATCAAGAGAGTATGGTACTGGCACAAAAACAGAAATATAGATCAATGGTACAGGACAGAAAGCCCACGCACATACGGTCACCTAATTTATGACAAAGGAGGCAAGAACATAAAATGGAAAAAAGACAGCCTCTTCAATAAGTGGTGATGGGAAATCTGGACAGCTAAATGTAAAAGAATGAAATTAGAACACTCCTTAACACCATACACAAAAATAAACTCCAAATGGATTAAAGACCTAAATGTAAGAACAGACACTATAAAACTCTTAGAGGAAAACATAGGAAAAACACTCTTTGACACAAACCACAGCAAGATCTCTTTTGACCCACCTCCTAGAGTAATGAAAATTAAAACAAAAATAAACAAATGGGACCTAATGAAACTTAAAAGCTTTTGCACAGCAAAGGAAACCATAAACAAGACAAAAATACAACCCTCAGAATGGGAGAAAATATTTGCAAATGAAGGAACGGACAAAGAAGTAATCTCCAAAATATACAAGCAGCTCATGGAGCTCAATATCAAAAAAGCAAAACACCAAGTTAGGAAGACCTAAATAGACATTTCACCAAAGGAGACATACAGATGGCCAAGAGGCATGTGCAAAGATGCTCAATATCACTAATTATTTGAGAAATGCATATCAAAACTACAATGAGGTATCACTTCACACTGGTCAGAATGGCCATCATCAAAAAATCTATGTTCCATATATATGCGTTAGCATACGGTATTTGGTTTTCTTTCTGACTTACTTCACTCTGTATGACAAACTGTAGGTCCATCCACCCCACTACAAATAACTCAATTTCATTTCTTTTTATGGCTGAGTAATATTCCATTTTATATATGTGCCACATATTCTTTACCCATTCATCTTTCAGTGGACATTTAGGTTGGTTCCATGTCCTGGCTATTGTAAATAGTGCTGCAATGAACATTGTGTTTGTTGTGCAACAGAAGGTACCACAGTATTGTGAAGAAATTATACTCAAAGAAAGGTTTATTTTAAAAAATCTATAAACAATAAATGCTGGAGATGGTGTGAAGAGGGAACACTTTTGTACTGTTGGTGGGAATGTAAACTGATACAGCCACTGTGGAGAACAGTATGGAGGTTCCTTAAAAAACTAAAAATAGAACTACCATATGACCCAGCAATCCCACTACTGGACATATACCCTGAGAAAACCATAATTCAAAAGGGCACATGTACCCCAATGTTTACTGTAGCACTATTTACAATAGCCAGGACATGGAAACAACCTAAATGTCCAACAATAGATTAATGGATAAAGAAGATGTGGTACATATATAGAATGGAATATTACTCAGCCATAAAAAGGAACGAAACTGGGTCATTTGTAGAGATGTGGTTGGACCTAGAGTCTGTCATACAGAGTGAAGTAAGCCAGAAAGAGAAAAACAAGTATCATATATTAACACATATTTGTGGAATTTAGAAAAATGGTACAGATGAAACTATTTGTAAGGCAGGAATAGAGACGTAGATGTAGAGAACGGACATGTGGATACAGTGGGGGAACGGGGGGTTAGATGAATTGGGATATTAGGTTTGACATAAATACCCTACCATGTGTAAAATAGATAGCTAGTGGGAACCTGTTGTATAGCACAGGGAGCTCAGCTCGGTGCTCTGTGACTACCTAGATAGGTGGGATGGTGGCGTGGAAGGGAGGTCCAAGAGGGAGGGGATATACGTATACCTATAGCTGATTCGCTTCATTGTACAGCAGAAACTAACACAACGTTGTAAAGCAATTTTACTCCAACTAAAAAAAAAAAAAGATAATGATGCCTCAAAATAAGGAGCCCTATTTATATGATCCATATCAATCATATGTTTACCAAGTCCAGTAGTTTCTAATGCCAAAATGGGTTATATTTTAATAATTTTAAATGAAAATGAATGCATATTTTGTTATTATTTGAACAGAGAATTTGTTCTTTCTTCTTTATGGAAACTAAACTACAGTTTCAATAAAATATATAGTAGTAGTATTAAATGTGAAATTAGATAGAATTAATGTGTTGGGTATACTGATGTAAAAATCATAACAAAAAGCTTTATAAATCCTGACCTTCAAGGACTGTAAACAAGTAAGGCATGTTACATCCAGTTTTTAAAAGTTTGGCTTCTTCTGGTGCCTAAAAATATAAACAAGAATGCAAGTTACAAATGAACCAAAGACTTTTACTTTTGGCCATGATGGGGTAATTGGTACCAGACTAGTACTTCTACCATTTAAAAAAACCAAAAAAAAAAAACAAACCCCAAAAAAGCACCTTAGGAAACTGGATTAAATATATGAAAAATATATTCTTATATTGGACAAAACACCATACTGGATTGTGATTCATAAGGGGAGAAAAACAAAGGAGATGATTGCTATGATCATGCTGGCTTTCTGTCTGGAGGCATCTTCCAGATCTTAACACATAGAAGAGAGAACCAAACCAAACCAAAGCAGTTTCACTACGCAAAAGAGACAGATATAAGAGGTCAGGGAATCAGAGACAGCTAGAATTTGATGTGCATAGTACTAGATGAGAGGGAACTACACAGACAAAAAGCTCCAAAGATCTACACACACGTTCCATAGTCTTTGCCTGAATACTAAGCTGTGCGTGTGTGGAGTGAGATACCACCAGTCTGATTTCAAGTAACTTTTAACCTCCTGATAAAAGTTATTTTAAAATTGCAAATTCTTAAAATTTATTCATCAGATGCTCCAGTTACAAAATAAAGCGTCATAAAAATATGAGGATACATTGAAAAACTAAGAAAAAATAATGAAAAGAGATGAAGCAAAAGGAAATTTACTGCCCAGGGAGTGTCAAAATGAGTGAGCAGATTTACAAAAGTACACTTTACCGTTTTGCTAAGTATAGAACTGATTAAATGCATGTAACTGCAAACTCAAGAAATACCAGGTTTTATGAACCCAGAGCACAATGGTCCAGAGCTAAGTTACTCTAATGTACTTTGAAACCAGTATTTCAGTACAGAATTGAGTTTTTGTCCTGTTGTTTGCATTAGCAACTTTTCACAGTTAATACACTAAACTACCTTTTTTTTTTTCTGTCAGTTATTGCCTTCTGTAGCAACTTCCACCTAGACTCTCTCTGGTTTTTTGTTTGTTTGTTTTGTTGTCGTTGTTGTTTTGTTTTATTTTTCCTATTGCAGGGTTTAACTAAGACCAGACTCTGGGCTTTAGTCCCGCCAGTTGTGGGTAGAGTATGGTATGAGTCTTTCTGGCACCTAATGTGCCTGCACAAAGTCCTGTGCATCCTTGGTCTCAGGTTCCCTATCTAGCTACTCAATTTCCAACTGGAACCAGAGCACAATGCTGAGGCTCCACCCATTTCTCTAGGGCACTGACTCCTTATCAGGTTCCTGATTGTTTCCAGGGAGCTAGATCCTATGTCCTCTACCCCACGTATGAAACTCTGCTCCGTGACTGGAACAATTTTTAATGGGTTGATATTCCCCTATGGCACGCTATAATCCTGAACTACTTTAAAAATACATCTGCCTGCATTACAAGTCCCTTGGAAACCAATCACAATCCAAAGCAAGTTCAACTTCGTTGAGAAGGAGAGATGGAACAAGAGAAGTCATGCATGTGTAAACAATAATGAATTATTCTATGACTCAGTGTCCAATAAATGCAATATTCCAATGTTTGTATCAAAAAGCTTACTGTCCAGATAGACAAAAATTCTAATATCTATCAACTTTCAGATTGACCACCATCTTTTATATAACAGAAGAACTCAGGGGCTTCTTTGGATTGGACATATAAAAAGTGACCTGGTCTGTAATCCACTGGTTTGCCTTATTATTTCTGATACATGAAACCACTATCTGGCAATGGTTTCCACCAGTAATCCTAGACTACCATTGTGGGCAAGACAAAGAGATGTCCTCACAGGATAGTCTCAGCTTATCATAATCCTGACTTCAGAGATTCTCCCTCAGTTTCTAAAGCTGAGGAACAAGAAGTACACGTCCAGAGACATCTACACAGCCATTCCATGGTAGAAGTCCTAGGATCCTTGGGCACTAAGCGTGAGCAGAATACAGAACTCTACCGCAGCTCAGTTTTTACAGAAAACTGTAGAATTTTTCAGAATTCCGTCACACCCTCTGATGTCCAATTATATTCTTCTTTCCCATGGAGCACCTACCTCCATCCCCATCTCTTCTTGAACAATTCAACTCTGTCATCTCAATAGGCCCACTCTTTCCAAACAAAGGCCTTTTTCAAATCTCACTCGAAAGTACTGGAAGCCCAAACCTTAAGCAGGAAGGCCTCAGTCTTCTCTTTAAAACATTCTTTTCACCACTCAATGATGTAACAACAGTAGCAAAAATAACAACCAAAATGGTATAAGGCCCCATGTTGCTATTGTAAAACGATGGATAATTTTCGTTGAAATTTACTGTGTTCGTGGCATTCATCACTATCTGCAGTTCTGCTTTGTTAGATTATTTATTCATCTATTTATGTTGGAACCTTGGACTACATTCTCCATTTTGTTCATGACTCTATCCTCAATACCAAGAAAGTTCCCCATATATAGGAAGTATTCAATACATATTTATTCTATGCCACTCCTTTGCACTTGCACTTATTCTCTTTTGTAAAAAAAATAATAAACAGAAGCCTCAATTAAATAGAGTTGGGAGAGCAGAAGAGGGAGTTTTCACAGCCTACAACAACAGCAGAGCCCAACAGGAAGAAGAGAGACACCTCTTCTTTCCTGGCAAGAACAAGCCAATGAACAGCCATGAACTCTTTGTTTATTGTAGCCCTCCCAACTTCCTTTTCTTGTCTATGACTTTCCTTGACATGTGGAGACTTGATTGCAGCCCCAAACTGTAGTTCTCTGCTGATCCCAAATAAACCCATCTTTGCTGGAAAAATATCTGGCAGTCTATTTATTTCAGGTCAGCACTTTCTTTTTTCTTTTCTTTTTTTTTTTTTTGCGGTACGCGGGCCTCTCACTGTTGTGGCCTCTCCCGTTGCGGAGCACAGGCTCCGGACACGGAGGCTCAGAGGCCGTGGCTCACGGGCCTAGCCGCTCCGCGGCATGTGGGATCCTCCCAGACCGGGGCACAAACCCGTGTCCCCTGCATCGGCAGGCGGACTCTCAACCACTGCGCCACCAGGGAAGCCCAACACTTTCTGTTCCTCTTCCAATACTGTCCCTGAATAATTTTCCTACTCCTGCATTAATCAATGTACCTAAAAGTCTCATATTGAATGTAGTCCATAGAGTTTTCCTAGTAAATTCTACTAATTCTTTCTCCTTGATCCAGTCATTGATTGCTCAAATTGTACAGGTGTCACATATGCACAAACATAATTTTTCTGTGCCAAATTCATTATTCGGTCTAATAACTTGATTTTGGATAATACTTTGGTAAATATCACCAAATTTAAACAGTCAATACATGAACATTATTATTGTCTTTTCATTTTCTTTTCTATTATCCTAAGTTCTCACATTTGATTTTTCACCATTCAGTCATTTACGTGGGAAGTCATTTTTGAATTCTACCTACTGTAAAAATGTAGTCCCTTTTTTTTCCCATTGATGTTGCTTTTCCCATAAGAGAGCAGAGGATTTTAAATAGGGCATTATATACAAGGAATATGTCATGGATATTAGGTGTTGACTTTTACTTAAAAGTTAAACATCAACTGATTAATGTATAGAAGGGATACACATCATGGGAATCAAAGACTGACCCCATTGTAGTAACCCAATTCCATAACATAGCTTAAAAAAAAAAAGAAAAAAAAAACTGTATTAGGAGCAACCTGGTCCTACTCTTGGCTTTGCCACTTTTGGCAAAGTTTTAGGTTCTTTATAACCTGACTAGTTTGATGTAGTTTTCAAACATTTTTAAACAGTGGAATCAATTTTCCAAAGAAATCTTTCAATATAACGCATTAGATTAAACAAGTAAAGTGAAGGTGTTCGGATTAAAGCTGAAGAGGGAGATCTGGGGGCCTGGGGGCCTCCAAAGAAGTATGTCCACCTACTCTTCTCGCAAGACCTTTCACTTAAAGCAGCCTTCAAAGCAACTCCATGGAACACAGTTTAAATGAAATGCTCTTTAAAGTTTCTTCTATCTTAACCTCTTATGATAAATTGTAATAACTACACGCATCACAAAGACTGAGCTTTTTGTTATTATTTTTATTTCTGTTGTTATTTGCTTTTCTCTTAGGGTAGAGTACAATTATGATTCATTAGGAGAAGGGAAGCTATTCTTTTTTTTTCTCTAATCAATTATATGACCAGAAGAGATGTCAATTTATTGCCTGGAGTCCATGGGGACATTTTGACTGTTAGCTAGAATCCTTTACCTTTGAATTGCACTGGCATAAAATGGGCCCAGATTCCAGTGCTTTATTTTGTGTATGCAAATATTTTAGAGACAAATTCAAAGGCAGAATTAGTTCTGATCATTTCTCTTTCCTGGGGTTGGGAGGAAGAAGACAGAATAAGGGTGAATGTTCATTCCTTTAAATTAGTGGCAACTGAAATAAAATGTAAGATCCCTTTGAAATGTAGAAAGTGTTCAATCTCTAGACCATCTACAGCAAATTTACAGCAAACACTCCTGCATCCCTGGAAACAGTTTTATGCCACAAACTAGGAACTTCTCCCAAGTTACAATTACGTGATTCAAAACAGGTAATTTTCACCCCAATCTCGACTTTTCATTCCAGGTCTTAGTTAATGCTGTGTTGATGGTTGCTGTTTGATGAATCAGCTTTCCTGTTAACTAGAGGTGCAGGGCTATCATCTAATGAAAACAGTCTGTATTTTATGGCTCCCTGGGCTGCAGTTCTGCATATTAAAATGGAATTTCAATCTCACTGTTAGAAATAAAATCAAAAATAGCATCTGTGGTTTGAACAGAACTGAGAAAAATGCTGCTCATTTGATTTTAACAATATTTTTCATGCTAGACAGTATAAAGAAGCAGCCCTGGATATAATTTTAGAATGCCTATAAATTAGAAATAAATTGGTAGAAATCAACACAATAGTTCAGTGCATGGGTTAGTTCATTATATCTACAAATTTAAATGCTAAAAGTTTTTTGCTTTCATTAGAAGTTTGCCAAAATGTTCACAAATTAAGGTTTCCTACTGTTCTTCAAATTGCACTGGTAGCAGGTCACTTTCCACTCCTCCTGTTGCAAGTACTGGGCCTCTCTGATCACTGTCCAAAAGTTTCTTATCTCTCTAGGAATAAGTGCACGTTCAATCAGGAAGAGGAATTCAAGAAGAAGATGAAAGAGAAATGAATTAATTGTTATAAAGACCAATAAGCAATGTCAGCAAAGTTACAAGGCAGTGTTTGCAGGTAGAAAGGACTCTTTTTTCTTTGGCAAGCTGAAGGGGTGTAGGACTGAGCGTTTAAGTGTCTTCTAAAAAAAAAAAAAAAAAACCTTGAATATAGGAATTATTAATATCTTTTTTACAGATGAGGAAATCTAGGCTCAGAATTTCTAAGTTAGTTTACTCATCAATTGTCAACCTATGACCTTTTCACTTTCAATGCCCAGGATCTTTGGGCATGAGCAGCCCATCCTGAAATATTCTGCCATAATTAATTTAACATCTCTACATATTATAAAGAAAATGAGAAAAGTTTTTCTAACATTTTATGAACAAAGAAAATATAACTAAACATTTAAGGAATTTTCATAGCTTTATCAATATTTCATATAAACTTGATTTGCCTTGTTAAACACAGTCAAGGCAGTAATTTCCTGGAGTACTTACAAAAATGTTTAGGCAACAATTTAAACTCTAGCATGAGTCCAGCTCATTGTAGAGTGATATAATAATCACTATATGCTTAGGGTCAAGTTGAAACAAATGAGTATGTGGGTAATACAGAATCATCTAATGTTAAAGTATATGGGTCAGGTTTTTTTAAATTAATTAATTAATTAATTCTGGCTGTGTTGGGTCTGTTGCTGCGCGTGGGCTTTCTCTAGTTGTGGCGAGCGGGGGCTGCTCTTCGTTGTGGTGCGTGGGCTTCTCACTGCGGTGGCTTCTCTTGTTGTGGAGCATGGGCTCTAGGTGTGCAGGCTTCAGTAGTTGTGGCACGTGGGCTCTGGAGCACAGGCTCAGTAGTTGTGGCGCACGGGCTTAGTTGCTCGGTGGCATGTGGGATCTTCCCAGAAGAGGGCTCGAACCCGTGTCCCCTGCATCGGCAGGCGGATTCTCAACCACTGCGCCACCAGGGAAGTCCTATGGGTTAGCTTTCAAGTGCAGAAGAGATTCATTGGGGTATGTGCCTTTGTAGGATTCAAGCTGTGTCTTAAAGCAAGAATAAGATTTATGTATATGAATATGGGAATGGGGTTAGATTTTACATAACAAGGTGATATTGAGATGATGAACATGGTACAATTCCATAATTTCTAATCTTCAATTTTGAAATCTAAAAAGTTCTGAAAACAGAAAGTTTTTATAACTCATTTATTGGTAAAATAGGACCTAAACTGTTGGAAGGATTTTAACAGTCCATTCCACTTGGTGTAAATCTTTATATATTTTGCTGCAGAAATATTAACGTTTTGTTGTTTTTGTTTAAAGATGCTGCCTCAGATCCAACGGGGGTTGTTATATAATATACCGCTATGCCTCCATTAGTATCTTTCTTAGATCTAAAATTTTCTAATTCTTTTATACATCTGACACCAATTTTCTGGGTAAGGGATTATAAACGTTTAATTGTATTGGGAGGAAGAGAAGGAAAGAGGACTAAGACATTGAGGAGCCAGAGGGGATGGTGTACAATGAAGGAGACGACACAGAACCTTAAAGATAGGCCAATGGTAAGAACTGATGCAGTAGGCACTAGTTAGGTGTTACTGATTCTTCACGATGAGTGTTACATGGGAACATGGTAAGGTCATGGATAAGCTATTTAACTTCCCAACTCCTCAGTTTCCTTATCAATGAAACAAAGATAATAATAGTACCTACATTATCAGGCTGTTGTGAACATCTGTTGTTCTAATACACGTATACCACTTAGAAGAGTTTCTGACATATACTAAGAGCCTGATAAATAGTACCTTTGACTATCATTGTCATTCTAGGACTAGTGACACTAAGTAAGATAATTAAGGATAGAAACAAATCACAAGGTTGACCCTAAAGTTTATTTTCTGGAAGACTGGGGAAAGATGGCCTTATTATACTAGAAAGAAATATAAACACTTTTATGGCTTCATTTGTTCACCTCAGAGCTTGAGGGTAGATGCTCTGATTTTTAAAAACGTACAGAAAAGCATCATGGAAATTACTGCCTGTTAAACGCAGGGGAAATAATAATGCATATATTACTAAAATCATACAAATCTCTAGCAGATGTTGGATTCATGATATCCACTTGGATATCAAATAGGCAAGTTTAACTAGATAGAAAGTTTGCAGCATTGTTTTGTCTTTTTTCATAAAATGATAAAATATTTCGATGACAAAAATACAGTCCCTTAATTCTATAATTCAAATATGGTCAATTTTTTTGGTCTCCTGGATCATCACAGAGTGAAGCTCCGGGAAAAGTAGGCAATAGTCCCCAAATAGAGAACTGTCCTAGTGGAAAGCTGAAAGTATACTTTAGAGACCCTGCATTCAACTTTAGAATTCATCCTCTTTAAAACACCCATGACAGGTAAAGTCCATCCTCTTTAAAACACCCATGACAGGTAAAGTCCATAATCACTAGGTGAGCTAAATTTATTTTTCCACTTGGATGTGTCACACTTAAAATATTTATTATTCTAGCCCAGAATATAATCAAACATTTTCTTGAATATTCCCAATAAATATTTTGATTAACCAAAAAGATAATCCAGTGAGAAATATTTTGCATTATATAGGGATTTACTAGAAAAAATATTCTAATAATGAAAGTCTGTATCATAAATTCTGTCTTCATCCTTCCGCTAAAATAATTCTCTGACCATGCTTAATTAAGCACCTAACAATCATGGAGCTATTTCTTGCACATACAAATATAAAAGACATAATTCCTGTGTTCTTTGAGGTCACAGCCCAGTGTCCCAAGATTAGATTCCACTGAGCATCGTAACCCACCAGTCTAGAATAGATTCCTGACCTGATTGATGGCTTTAACTCGCTCAACAATAATGCTGGATTTTCTCTGTTATTGGTGTGTTCAAGCGCCTGGGCTATAAAGTTGTCAGATTGTAGTTCAGATTTTTAGTCTGTCACTTACTAAGTTTTTGACCTTGGACAACTTAAATTTTCTGTTGCCTCATTTTTCTTAGTCATACATAGACATTATGATATCTTTCCTATAGTTCCACTGTGATGACTAAGCATATGTAGAGTCCAGTGTAGTGTCAAGAATGTACTCAAATATGAATTCTCATTCTGATATCAATGTTTCACCTTGGTTTTCTCCATCCCTTCAGTTCCTTCCTGTGGCTTCTTGGTTCCTGATGTCAGCACAGTCTTTTAACTACCCTGATTGCTTTACCCTTTAATGACAAAAGTAATAAACTCTTGTTAACTGGATCCTTACTGATTTTTCTACACTAACACTCATATCAAAGGGGATCAACAGAGTTGAACATGTGCCTAAAATATAGTTAATAGCAAATTTTTTAACTGCTTATTTTGCATTCAGGTGCTATGCTAAATACTTTTACACATAATTTCTCATTTTATCCTTATAATTAAAGAGTCAGATACTGTATTTTTTTCCTATTTTGTAGGTAAATAAGACTCAAAGAGATTAATAAATTACCTAAGGTTCCAGACCTAATAGTTGATAGTACCTGCTTTTAAACCAGATACTCCTGACTCCAGAGACATGGTATAACTATGACAGTCCTCAAAGGGCCCGTGTGTTTCAGAGGTCTTGTCACAAATTTAAAAACTATGTCATATTCGTTTCCTATTGCTGCTATAACAATTTACCACAAATTTAGTAGGTTAAACAACACAAAAATTAATTTTCTTATAGTTTTGGAGGTCAGAAGTCCAAAATTATTTCAACTGATTGAGCTAACGTCAAAGTATTGTCAGGGTTATTTTTTTTGTTTTCTTTTTGTATTTTGCTTTTTGTTTGTTTGAAGCCCTGAGAGAAAAAAATCAGCTTCTTTGCTTTTTTCAGCTCTAAGGGCTGCCTGTATTTCTTGGCTCTTGGCCCCCTCGTCCACCTTCAAACTGTATTACTCCAGCTTTTGCTTTTGTCATCACTGTGCCTTCTCCTAGATTTGGACTCCTCCTGTATCCCTCTTATAAGGACAGCTGTGATTACACTGAGCTCACTGGGACAATCTAGGTTAATCTCCCCATCTCAAACTCCTTCATTTAATCACATCTGCAAAGTTCCTTTTGTTATATAAGGTGACATAGGTTCCGAGGATTAGAGTTTGAGTACATTTGGAGGGCCGTTATTTGGCCTGTCACATACAGCTTCACTTATATTAACTCCCTACAATTACATGAATAGGAAATTTACTTGGAGAAAGTCATAATGGGATTAAGTATGGCCTTTGAAATCACTGTTATGGTCTTTGAACCATGACAGGAATATTGTGATTTGCATTTATCTACCAAGTGGGAAAAAGTATCTTCCAAAGTACTGAGTGACAGAAAAGCACTAAATTAATAAAGCAGGATCGTTTAATGCATAGCATTTTCCTGTACATAAAACAACAGATTTCCCTCCAACAAATACTTGTTAGTGGAACAGATGTATTTTTAAAAAAACGCATTTTCACGTAACCACGTAATCTATTACTTAGAAAAGACTTTCTTCTTTTTTCTATTCAAATACAGTGCATTATTTTCATGTTCAGCTGTATTAACCACAGTTCCCAATGTACTCGTTTATCTGATGCAGGGTTAATGTGGTATCAAGAAATTTTATGGAATTAGAATTTCTAGTTATTGAACAAGAGTTACAGCAACACCATCAAACTCTTTATATTGGATATGTTACAAAAAGAAGAAAAAAATTAAAAACTAATATAAACTAGGGGAGAATATTCTGATAATGACCTTCTTACATGGCATTTCATATTGTGCAGCTTATGAACCTGGCCAACATGTCAGGAAACTGTATCTTTAATGGGTCTTTATAACCATCTTTCCAACCTCTGAAAGATATTAGCTAATAAAGGAGAACATGGCTTGCATTATTTAGGGCCTGACTAATTAGGAAGTCGGTCTCCAGACAGAGCTGATATGCGTTATTATTGTAAAAATCTAGGATACCATATTAACTACATCTTTGCTATCTGAAAGTCAGACATTGAGATGGTAGTCAGAGATATGCTGCAATCCCTTCTCAGATCTGAATTGTTCATTTTCATTTTAAAGCCAACTTGTTTTTCTTTCATTTGAATTTAAATAATGATCTCTACCAACTGGTTGAGAAACATTAATGTCTTCAGCTTCCTTTGGGATAAAAGAAACTAGTTTACTTACTACAGACCACATCTAATTCATAGTCTCTTATCTAGTCAATAGCAGCATTTGCTATTACATGCTCTGAAATGGAAAACTGCTGAACAAGGGAAAAAATAATTTAAAAGGAAATTAAATACTCTCTGACAGATGGACCAATTAGTTACAAACTTCAATGAGGTAAAAATGTGATCTGTGGTGGTTCAGGATTTCTGTGTATTGTCTGTGAGCATATATGCACTCACATGCATGTCTACAGAAATTCAGGAAACTCTCAGGCCTCCCGAGGATACCAGCATTGAATGGATAACAATCTGAGAGTGTAGCAAAAGGTCTTTCAAATATACATAGATGACACCATAACCCCATGTTTAGGTGGAAACAGGAAGAGGTGTATCTATACTTGGATTATAAGGACAAGTTTTCAGTGATTCTTTAGATTCCAGTTCAATGCACCTCAAGAATTTGGTTCCTATTATGTGAAAAACTCCTGGATGAGTCCTGGGATACGTTCTAAGTTATACAAGATATAGCCTTTGCACATAACTTGTACACAATCTAATAGTCATGTTAGGAAATGCTGGGGGAGACTTTAAAGGGCAATAGTCCAGACACATTTTTAAAAAAATAAGTGGTATCAAAATGGAGAAACTGGGCTTCCCTGGTGGCACAGTGGCTGAGAGTCCGCCTGCCAATGCCGGGGGCGCAGGTTCGTGCCCCGGTCCGGGAGGATCCCACGTGCCGTGGAGCGGCTGGGCCCGTGAGCCATGGCCGCTGGGCCTGCGCGTCCGGAGCCTGTGCTCCGCAACGGGAGAGACCACAACAGTGAGAGGCCCGCGTACGGAAAAAAATAAATAAATAAATAAAGTAATAAAAATGTGTGGAATTTGTTTCAATTCTACTTTGAACAAACCAACTATAAGAAGATATTTTTGAGACAATCTAAAAAAAGTAAATACAAACTCAGTGTTAAAAGACATTGAAAAGAAAAATTACGTGATCTATTTTTTTTAAAGGACTATAACTTGAATTGGAAGACCTAGTGTGAATTTCCCATTAAAATAAGCAATCATCTAAGTCAAAGTATTAGATAATGTTACAAATATCAACATGCATTTTGTTGTCAATAAAAACAGAGTACATCTACACCCCTTCCCTACAAAAATGTGCTCTGATCCCTTTGGCTTTAGATTATTTGGCCTTTCCTTTGCATATGCTATGTTGGAGAGGTGACATAACGTGCTGGTGGAGCGTGTGGGCTTTGGAGTCAGAGGGCAATAGTTTCCAGTGCTGGCTTCCTCACTTATCAGATGGCTAACTTGGACCAAGTTATTTAAGAAACCTCTAGATGTCTCATTCTCATCATCTGTGAAATTAGTTTATCCCTTGTGGGATTGTGGAGAGGATTTAATCAGAGGGTGTCACACAAGGCAAACAGCTTAGAAAAAACAAATTAGAAGGAATATCTCAACAGAACTATCTTTGAATTTTGAGCAAATGTTAAAGTAGCACTGATTTCTCATTGTATGTACTTTCAACTCTCTGTCCTGTGATGTGTGGAGAAGGCTGAAGTTAGGAAGAATGTACTGTGGGAAAATACCTAGGTCAGACTATACATTTTGAAAGCCAGAAACATCTAAAGTCTCACTCCCCAGGGTTCTCAGCATCAAGACATCAAAAAAATGTACTCCGCTTCTATAAGTTGAACTGATGTCTTTCAAATTATCTCAGTGACTCAAAGGGTCCTACCTATGAAAAAAGGTGATTTTTAATACTGTGAACAGGGAAAGAATATAAATATCATCAGAAAGATGCATACTAGAGGCTTACAGAGATTCAAAAGAACAAGAAATAATTTCCAGCTTGGGAGAACAGTGAAGGCTTCATGGAAGAAGTAGCCTTTGAAACAAGCTTCTGGAAAGCTCGAAGATAAAAGGGGCTATGCCAGATGTAGGGAGAAGTAGAAACAAAGGCACACAGAGCCACTGGGAATAAGAATTATCTTCTGTTATCTCCATAAATATTGGGGTAGTGGATAATGACAAAAATCACTGAAAGATCTATTCTTTTTTAATTAGACTTTGAAATCTTATCTTTGTTTTTAAACTATATTTTTAGACATAATTGACGTACAATAAATCACACATTTTAAATTGTGCAGTTTAATAAGTTTGACATAGGTATACAACTGTGAAATGCACATCACACGCAAGAGAGTAAATGTATCCGTCACTCCTAAAAGTTTCTTCGGGACCCTTTGTAATCTCTACCCCTTGACACTCACAGCCCTCCAAGCCCAAGCAACTACTGATCTGTTTTCTGACACTATCAATTAGTTTTCAGTTTCTAGAAATTTATAAGAATGGAATTATACAGTATGTACTCCTTTAGGTCTGGTTCTTCCACTCAGCATAATTATTTTGAGATTCATCCATGCTGTTGTATATATCAAGAGTTCAGTTCTTTTTTACCGCTGAGTAGTATTCCATTATATGAATACACCACAATTTGTTTATCCATCTGTCTGCTGATATACATTCATACTGTTTCCATTTTTGACTATTTCAAATAAAGTTGCTATAAACACTTATGTAGAAATTTTTCTCTGGACATATACTTTATTTTCCTTTGGGTAAATACTTAGTAGTGGAATGGCTGGATCATATGGTAAGTGTGTGATTAACTTTTTTAAAAACTGTCAATTTTTTCCCCAAAACTGATTGTATCCTTTGATATTCCTACCAACAGTGTATGGGAATTTTAATTGTTTCAAATTCTCACTAACATTTGTTATTGTCAATCTTTTAAATTTTATCCATTCTAAAAAATGTGTAGTGATGTTGCATTGTGCTTTTAATTTGAATTTTCTAATAACTAATGATGTAGAACATCTTTCATGTGCTTATTTCCCAAAGGTGTACATTCTTTGGGGAAATGTCTGTTCAAATATTTTGCTAAATTTTAACAAGTATTTTGTTATTAATGAATTTTTAAATGTTCAAGATTTATATACCGAAAACAAAACAACTTTCGTTAGGTTTATCCTATTTCATATCGGTTTTGTAAGTGATATTGTTACTATAAGTGTATTTCTTATGTTCAAGAAGTTAAGTAGAGACAAGAAAGACACAAAGACACAAATCTATCTTCTGGAGATATACACTACAATGTTTGTTGTAAAAAACACCTTGGGAGGGATTAATGAGATTAAACATTGCAAAGAAATGAACTCTGCATGGTAACGAAATGGCAACTACATAGGTAAATATATGAGATTTAAAACTTATTATTTAAATCTCTCTAAAAGATAATTGATTGTCTAAACAAAAATTTTACTCTTTTTGGTGCTGAATATTTTGTATTCTTTTCTATAAATCTGCTTGAGCTTTTTGCTGGAACTCAATTAACTTACTTGGAAACAATTCGATCCTTTGGGTCTTGCTTTTAAAATTTGTTAGGCATCACCAAGAGTAATTACTCCTCACTGCTAAGGCAAGACCCCTCTGAGTGTTCTACCAATGCCCAATGAAGAATGAGATTTTGCAGTTTGAGTCTTAGGAACAGGCACCATTTTTGGCATAGTATTCTCTCTGGACAATGTTTCCCCTAATTATTTTGGAAGGTTCTTTCCCTGGGCCTCATATAGTTTCTTCACATCCATGAACTAATAGTATTCTGCGAATACTTGATAGTGACTGTCTGAAAATCTATAGGTTCTCTATTTTGTACAGCTTTCATTTCCCTAGTCTTCTGTCCTCCAAACCCCAGCCACCTTCGTATTCCTTGGCTCTCAGCTCCACCTCCTCAATTCAGGGAGACCTTCAAGCTTCACCAGGGTTCCCCCTCCCTATGCGGCTGCGTGGAAACTCTCTCTAGGCACTAAGCTGGGGAAATCAGTGAACTCATGTCACAGGTTTTACATATTGCGGGGATCCCTGCTTTTTACTGCCTAATGTCCAGTTTCTTGAAAATCATTGTTTCTCGTATTTTGTCTGTTTGGTTTTAGGAGGGAGAGTATATCCAGTCCCTGTTGCTCCATCTTGGTCTGAAGTGCAAGTGTGGAACATTTTAACAGAAGGATCTTACACTTTCCTGAATTCTACTGAAATATCTATTCATATCAGGGAGGGCAATTCCAGACTTCTTTTGCCAGCTAGGTATTGCTAACAGATTTCCTTTTTTTTTTTTTTTGCGGTACGCAGACCTCTCACTGCTGTGGCCTCTCCCGTTGGGGAGCACAGCCTCCGGACGTGCAGGCTCAGCGGCCATGGCTCACAGGCCCAGCCACTCCGCGGCACGTGGGATCCTCCCGGACCAGGGAACAAACCCATGTCCCCTGCATCGGCAGGCGGACCCCCAACCACTGCACCACCAGGGAAGCCCCAGATTTCTTTTCTTATAACGTGGAGCCAGACATTTGAAAGTGCCAGAAACACTGGGGTAACTTGAAAGGCAATGGCTTCCACATTCCTCAGCCTAGAAAAATGGAATACCAGCAATATAATCTGGGCCTTTATACTGTAAGTTAATCTGATTCAAGTATTACATTGGAAAAAAATAATTGTATAAACCTACTTAATCCTGACTGGCTACGGTATATTTTCTACATTAAAAAGACATATCCTCAGTTCCTGAGAATGTCAAAATATGGTATATATATTTTTAATTCCCTTCTGTTGCTTTTGCCCAAAGAGCTTCTTCCTTCATTGTGCCCATTAGCCCACTGTGAAGCACCTGAAACACATTTACCTATTCAGTACTATAGGCATTTTACAGCTATACTTCCTCTCCCCAAAAATATGGGCCTTGAAACTCATCCTTTCTATCTGCTTAGGGCTTAATGTACTTGAAGCCAGTCAAATCTGGGACCTTGAGTGCATCTCTCTGAAATTCATTTTGTTCATTAGTCAGACAGGATAATAACCACCCCTGTTTGTTTTGAAACTGGGTAAAGTAAATTTCATTTGCTGTACACAGGTTCGATAATTCTAGCTGAGATTCTCAACATTATTTTTATTTATTATATTAGTATTATAAGTATCAAGAACTACTCACTTTCATGCTAAACACTTTTAACATTGTTCTTACTGATGACTTCTAAAATAATCAGAAAGGCCAGCTGAATTGCCATCTTCCATGTTCAAGTAATTATCTACAGGAACAAAGTTCTGTGAGTTGCTGTGTTAGCCTTCTGTCACTGCCTTGCTGAGAGGTTCGACAGTAGCCGTCTGATTGCTCCTCCATTGCCTCTGTTTCTCTTTTTTCCTCTACATTTCCCTCCTCCTCTTTCTTTCCATGCTGCACAGTAAATTTTAATTTGTGCTTCATTTGGACAGGGAAAATAAAGTAATAGTGTCTCAATATCTAATACTCCTCAACTGATACTCTAAATAAGCAAAAAATTTATAGATTTTCTAAATATTGATTATAAATTCATTCCTGAAGAAGTCATCCCAAATACCTGGCTTTATGGCAAGAACCCACAATATTCCACCATTTGTTAGCTAGTATTTTTTTTCTCTACTGGGAAATGAATGCGAAGGGCAAAACCAATAGTCTGTCCTTTATCAAATCAAAGCCATTCTATATTTTTTCCAAATTTGAGGAAACATGGTAGTAATTCAGACATATTCTCCCTCCTAACCAAGAACACCACACTGCTTCTCCTGAAATCACAACTAGGACAGTTTCCTGTGAAAACTTTCACAAATTTTCTATATCTGTGTAAGCTATATCCATCAGGTTTTTATTTTCATTTTTTGGTTTGGGGGTTTTTTGTTTGTTTTTTACACAAGTGGGAGAAAATATATGCATTGTTCTATAATGTGCTCTTTTTCACTTACTAATATGTCTTGGAGATCAAATGTGTATTTATTATGGCATGTTCCTTAATTTCACTTTATTTTTCCCCCCAGGAACATTTTGTATACTGCTATATCCTTTGATGACTGCCCTTCAGCAACATTCAGAGAAACTGTTTTGCTACCATCTCTCACTAACTACTTACTGTGCACGGCAAGAGGGGTTCCCTGTGCCAAAGAAGAAAGAAAACTGGAAGGATGTCGTATTAGAGTTTTTGAGAGAATCAGTTCCAATAGGGTATATATAGAGAGATACATAAGGAGAAAGATTTATTATAGGAATTGGCTCATGAGATTATGGAGGCTGAGAAGTCCCACGTTCTGCCATCTGCAAGTTGGACAACTAGCAAAGCTGGTGGTGTAACTCCATCCAAGTAAAAAGGCTGAAAACCAGGAGGCCCACAATTTTAAGTTGCATAGTATGAAGGAGCTCAGATGTCTGATAGCCAAGGGCTTTCAACTGATTGGATGATGCCCACCTGCATTGGTGTGGGTGAATTGTCTTTACTCAGTCTACCAATTCAAACGCTAGAAATCTCTTCTAGAAATACCTTCGCAGACACACCCAGGAATGATGTTTTACCAGCTATCTGGACATCCCTTAGCCCAGTCAAACAGACACAGAAAATTAACCATCACAGATCTAATAATAAACTCCATTTCCATGATCCTTTACCTGAATCATTCAGTATAAGGTCATTTTAAGAGTTGCATGTATTTTATTCTTTTGCTCAGAAACCTTAATTTGTTCTCAAATACTTATTGAGTCATATACAATTATCTTAATGCTTAAGTCTCTGCAATATCTGCCAGTCTCTACGTCCCAGTATTCCTCGACACATACCCCAAGCTCTGTTCAAAGGGATCTCACTCCTTATGGAGATGCGCACATTCCTACCTTCCTGCCTCAGCTTCAGACTTCTACTCTGCCTGGAATGCTCTCTCCTCTCCCGTGGTCAAAAAGCCAAAAGTCTTTTTTGTTTGTTTGTTTTCATAAAACAGAGTATGACATCAGTTTTATCTGAAATTCCATAATATTTTTTTATGCTTTTAAGATATTTGTGCTCTCCCTTTAATTAGACTTATTTGCATGCTAACCATCCCTTCTAGGATGATTATTAATTACTTTAGAGGAATGCTAACTTTTTTTCTTCTGTGTATGCCAGGCGGTGCTCAGCACAGCATCTTAGGTAAAGTAAATGCTCAATAAATATTTGCCGATTTGAGTTGAATTAAACTTGGTACATTTCTAACCCTGTGTGATTTATAATGAAATTCACTGGGAAGTATTTCAACTAGAGTTGCTAGACTCTATCTATTCCATAAAGTGAAAGGTGACTGTGCAGTAAGTAGGTACTCACTTTTTTTTCCCTATAGAGTAGGAAAGTTTAAGTTTCATTTAGTGATAAAGATCAAAAAACAAAGCAAAGGGAACTTCCCTGGTGGCGCAGTGGTTGGGACTCTGCGCTCCCAATGCAGGGGGCCCGGGTTTGATCCCTGGTCAGGGCACTAGATCTCACATGCACGCTGCAACTAGGAGTTCACATACCACAACTAAGGAGCCAGTGCACCGCAACTAAGGAGCCCACTTGCTGCAACTAAGGAGCCCATGTGCCACAATGAAGGAGTCTGCCTACCGCAACTAAGACCCAGCGCAACCAAATAAATATTAAAAACAAACAAAAAACAACAAAGCAAAATGTCAGCAGTACAGTAATAGTTCCCATTACCATGAATGAAATTATTTGGCTTTTAATAAGGAACAGACTAGAATGTGATGGCAAAAAAGTGATAATGAACAGCAATTATTTTTCCCTAGATCTGGCCAGTAAGAAAAAAGAAAAGATTATATGCTGGTCATGTTGTCAGAAATGAGGAGAATAATTAATCAAGTAAATCACAAGAAATAAAAACAAATTTTATTGTGAAAAAGTTTGTGTCATATTTCCCACCTCGCAAGAGAACACAGGCTTTTTGGGGTGATGATTTCTGAGCTTTCCAGAGTATATGATTTTCTTGCATCCAAAATAAAGAAGACATGTGAGTTCTTACTTAATACATTGTCTGATTTTTATCATATTCATTTAACAAAATTTTGTCATTCACTCAGAACTTTGCATGCATCTATAATGAGCCATGTTTAGGAAAAAAGGGGGATTTTGCTATACCAGTGATTGGAGAAATGGCATCAAGGCTGGAAAAGCCCATGAAAATGATTTGCACGTGGCATTCATTTTTCACTTCATCAGCACCATAACCCTTTCCATCCATATCCATTGCAAATGTACCATACATTTGTATAGTATGTGTTAAATTAGTGTTTTGAACTTGCCTAGGAGGCAGTAGTCAGAATATTCAACTTTTTCATAGAGGGAAAAAAATATTATGACTTCCAAATGAATACATAGAAAATAATGTATTTTGAATTATCAAAGAACTTTTAGAATCCAAGCTATTTACAAATGGAAATTGACTGTATTCTGATTTAGTAGTAGCTTAAGGGGGAAAAAAAGGAGCAAAATCTTATATCCCTACTTTATCAGTAGACAAATCAATTTGAGAAAAAAAGACATTAAGCTAGAGAAATGGAAAGAAGGCAATACTAAGTTTAGAAAATGAATGTATTTTAGGAGATTCTGTTCATTTGCTAAATTCAGATTCCAAAATTGTTTTTATTTTTGTTGTTTGTGTTATAGCAAGCAAATTAAAAAGAGAAATATGACTGTTTATAAAACTGGTTATGTTCATAGGATTTCTGTTTAAATAATAAGAAGTACCATAATTTTGAAAAATTTTCTCGGTAATGATTTCACAGCACATTTCGTATAGTTTTTTCTTCTAACAACCCCTACAACAAACAGTTTCAGTAAAAAAAAATAAAATAGTTAACAACTATTGAGCATTTATTACAAGCCACATCTAGTGTTAAATAGTATACACTTACTATCTCACTTAATTTTCCTAAGAGATATTGTTACTAAAATCCACTTTACAGACAAGGAAACTGAGACTTAGATCAAGCAATTTTCTCAACATCACACAGTTACTAAGAGAAGGAGCCAGAATTCAAAACTAAGACTAGCAGACTGGAAGATGCATTTAACCAGATGTCTCCTCTAAGTATCCTATGGAGGAACAAAATAAGTTGGTCTAATGATAGGTAACATTTACTGAGCACTTACCATTATGTTAGACAATCTTCATTTCACTTTACATATGATAGCTCATTTTGGTGTGATAACAATCTACGAACGAGTAGCATTACCGTCTCTACTAAAAAGAAGACTGTGACACAGCACAGAGTTTTTAAGTCTCTTACTTGCTAAAGATCACATAGCCGATAAGTGTAGCGCTAGGGTTCAAATCCTGGGCTGCAGAGTTCTCATATAATATTATTGTTTATATCCAAGCCTTGGACACTAGTGGGCAGCAAGAAGCTTCAGGACATATTCTTTGTCAAGAACTTACAGATTAATCATAATATTGAGATTTGGTTGAAACGAAGAGATCCAGCGTGAGTGAAAACACATTAAAGGCTTTTGCAGTTATCCAAGCATGAGGGTACGAATAACTATTTTCATCATAGTGGAAATTGAAAAAAAAGTAATACACTGAAATTACAAATTAAAGAACAATCATAATTCATGAACTGAGTTTGAGAAGATAGTGAAGATGACCACAAGTTTCTGAGTCATGCTGTTGGCATTGGTATCTGGCAAGAGGAAAGTTTTTGAGAAAGTAAATGAATTGGTAATTAATATCTATGTTAATTAACTATTATTTTGTTGCTCTATCATCACTTGAGTGGTCAGTAAGTTTGTTGCAATATTTATTGTCCATATAAAGAACAGAGGAAGGTATTAGAGCGGAATGAGTGTTAGAAACTGGTTTTTGTTCCATATCCTGCAATTCAGTAAACATAACATTAGTTACATCACTGAATATTCCTGAACATCAGTCCTTTCAGCTCTGTAATATAAGTGCTATCTGCACTTACATAAGGGCTATAGAGATCAAAAACATTCATATATACGGCGTATTGCTTTGTAACACACAGAGAAAAAAATAGAATTATCATCATTATTTCCATGTCTAAGTCCCTACTTTAAGATTGTACACACTCTTGTTTTACTATCTCTAAATAATATTCTTTTTTTTTTTTTCGGTACGCGGGCCTCTCACTGCTGTGGCCTCTCTCGTTGCGGAGCACAGGCTCTGGACGCACAGGCTCAGCGGCCATGGCTTACAGGCCCAGCCGCTCCACGGCATGTGGGATCTTCCCAGACCGGGGCACGAACCCGCGTCCCCTGCATCGGCAGGCGGACTCTCAAGCACTGCGCCACCAGGGAAGCCCTAAGTAATATTCTTGATGGTGGCATGGGTTCATATCTCAGCTTTACCACTTAACCTCATGTATTGTGATCTTGAATAAATTACTCAAACTCTGTGCCCGCTGTATAAAATGGAATACACAGCAGTACTTAACTCAAAAGATTGTATTGAGCATCCAGGATACAATCAGTGCATGTAAAGTGCTTATAATAGTGCCTGAAATACATACTAGTTCAATAACAGTCATTATTATTATTAATACTGACATAATTATTAGCTCTTTTTGTTCAGCCATTTAATGCTACTATTATGGGCTATCACAGTCATGTGGATTTCTCTAACTTAATATGTACATAAATAAATACAGCAATTTTCACAGGTATAATATTTAAAGATATTCACAATGATTTCCTAAATGCAACACTTCATCACATAATTAATATTCATGTTGTTTCTAATTGTGCAAATTGAAAAAATTTGATGCAATGCCTTAAACATGTACCCAAAATGTGCTGTACTTTTTTGTTGAACAACAATAATTATTTGTTATCCAGTTGTTTAAAGTGTTTCTCTTACTATATAGTCAATGAAGAGTAGTTCTGGTATGTCACAGTTTGATTTAAAGGCACCATGACCTTCTGTATCTGCTCTTTATTTTCAGTGAGTATGTTGAATAATCCAATGGGGAAGGCATTTTCCTTGACAGATATTTTTCATAGTAAAAAAAAAACATGCTGAGATTACAAAATATTTTAAAATATTTCCATGTGACTATTATTTTAGTGCATATATTTCTGTGTAATGGCATTTGCCATTTGGCATTCTTGAGAGTAAGTCTTCTTTCTTTACACACTGTACATCTTTTCACCTATCTTTGTCAGTTTGTGTCTATTTATAATTAATCTCTAGGTTCACGTATTAGGCCTCTCCTGCATGTTCTCTTAGCCGAGGAAACAAGTACTCAGGAGTGCAACATTATAGGCAGGGAACAAAGGACTCACATTCCACGCTCTGTGTTAGAAAGCACTGATGTAATTCTCAGGAGCCAAGCCTCTTAGCAACAAAACGAAGGATTTACAGCCCTCCAGCTTTCTCAGCTACCAAAGCTCTTGAAGGCTTTCAAGAGCTGACCTTCTTAGCAAAAGGCTGGATTCTTTTAATGCACTCACTTTCAAAAGGTAGCATACCTGTTTTCCAGTGTGATGTGGATGCTATTAAAAGGGAGTTTCCATGGATACGGACATCAGTGGGAATGAAATAGGATTGTCCTCTTTTCAGACCCATTGTTGTTCCAAATATTCCTAAAACCAAGATCATGTCACTCCTTTTATTCACATTTCTTAAGGCTACTTCTTATTTGTAAAGCACTGTCACTGGTAGGTAATTAATGCTTTTTTTAAAATGTGTAGGTTCAAACACCAAGTTATTTATGAGAGATGTTGTAACATGTGCGTGGAGAAGAGGTCATACTAAGAGTTTATTGAGTGTGAGTCTCGTTATAGCTCTTTTATACATGACTCTAGAGAATACACATTAATAAGAGACACTATCCATTTCTTTTAAGTAATACAGAATTTGTCAAACCCTCCTTAAATGATGTGAATCAGAAGTTGTATCACAACACTACAAAGTCCCCACTCCCCTTTCTTTATATATTTTGAGTTAATTTTTTTTTTTTTGAGTTAATTTTAAGTGTATATCATACCCTTACAATTGCACATTTCAGGAATATTATGGTTAAAGAATGTCAAATTCTTTTTACCAAGACCCAATTAAATATCAGATGTGATCAACCCAATTCATTTGTTGAGTATCGAAATATATCAGGTAATATGCTTCTCAGTGGGACTTCTACAATGAAAAGGGCATTAACTTTCTCTGGAGAGCTCACAAAGGAGTCACACCACCACCTCTTCATGGAGTTAGAAGACCTGCCAGTAAATGTCCCCAGAGCTGAGAAAACAGCTATGTACTATCTGAGCCATCTGTCATAAATCTATGGTGCAGGAAGACCTCACGTGGAAAGGAGGGGGAGAAATCCCTGAAATGAGGGTAGAATTATAAGAATAAGCAATTGGGCTAACTTTTCAATTGAGAACTAGCTCTTCATCTTGGACAAATTTTCCAAATTCAGAGCAGCAGCATCAATCATTTAATAACCCATCAATAATTGAGGGGAAAAATCAGTCTCATCTTAGAGGTAATGCTGACCAAGTTGATCAAAAATTCAGCTGAATCCACACGTTTTAAGGAAATTTAACATCGTTGATCAGCCTCTGATCCCCTTACATTGGCTTTTGGTCAAATAAATACAGGATAAACAATATTTCTCAGGATATCATGTTATTTTAAGTTTATTAATAAGCTGCAATCATTCATTTGTTGGAAACTCTAAATCAATGTGTAAAGTGAAAAATTTTTACTTTTTTATCTTCCAATAATCTGAGCTCTTTTTCAGTTAACTGTGTGTCAAATCACTTTATTTCATTTAGTGCTTAAGAAAAATCAAGGAATTAAAACATCATTAGTTTTCCTGCAACTATTGATGTTCCCGTATAAAAACCGGGTCCCTAGAAAGGCACGTCTAACTTCTAAGAAGTAAGCTAGGAATTCTCTGTCATCTATTAATTTGTCAATTAATATCTATCAGTTTAACCACAAACACCAATAATTTCCACAAAAAGTTTATCTGTGGTTTTTTTTTTGCTTGCTGCCTTGTTATTGAAAAGGTTAAGAATGCAACTTCATATTAGAGAAAGCTGATTATTATTCCTATAATCCAAAAATTCAATGTTAATCCCCAAATCATAACTTCAAAACAACGGGCAGATTAAGAGAAAAAAAATATTACTTTTCTTAAAGTGAAAACAAAGGGATAACTTATGAGAGTTCCAGATGGCCTTTGAACAATAGTAGTCATCCTTCATGAAAAAATGCAACTAAATAATACTATTTAAACTTCAAACTGTTTCCCTCAAACTATAGAAAACCACCAACAAATATTTATTATTATCAAAAAGATCCACAAACTTAAAAGCTTTTGCACAACAAATGAAACTATAAACAAAATGAAAAGACAGCTTAGGGACTGGGAGAAAATATCTGCAAACCATGCAACTGACAAGGGGTTAAGTTCCAAAATATGCAAAGAGCTCATACAACTCAATATCAAAAAAACAACCCAATCAAAAAATGAGCAGAAGACCTAAATAGACATTTCTCCAAAGACATACAGATGGCTAAAAGGCACATGAAAAGATGTTTAACATTGCTGATTATTAGAGAAATGCAAATCAAAACTACAGTGAGGTATAACCTAACAGCAGTCAGCCTGGCAATCATCAAAAAGTTTACAAATAATAAACGCTGGAGAGGGTGTGGAGAAAAGGGAATCCTTCTACACCGTTGGTGGGAATGTAAATTGGTGCAGCCACTATGGAAAACAGTATGGAGGTACTTTAAAAAACCAAAAATAGTTTTAAATTTGATCCAGCAATATGATCAAACTGATCCAGCAATCCCACTCTTCTTCATATATCCAGAAAAGATACATGCACCCATGTACATAGCAGCACTATTTACAACAGCCAAGACGTGGAAGCAACCTAAGGGTCCATCAACAGATGAATGGATAAAGAAGCTGTGGAATATATATATTTTATATATATCAGCCATAAAAAAGAATGAAACATTGCCATTTGCAATAACATGGATGGACCTAGAGAATATCATACTAAGTGAAGTAAGTCAGACAAAGAAAGACAAATATTTAGGATATCACTATATGTGCAACAACAACAAAAAAATACAAATGAATTTACTGATAAAGCAGAAACAGACTCACAGACATAGAAAACAAAGTTACAGTTACCAAAGGGGAAAGGGGGGCAAGGATTAAATTAGGAGTATGGGATTTACAGATACATACTACTATAAATAAAATATATAAACAAGGATTTACTGTATAGCATAGGAAACTAAATTCAATATCTTGTAATAACCTATAATGGAAAAGAATCTGAAATATATATATATGTATAATCTGAGTCACTTTGCTGTACCCCTGAAACTAACACAATATTGTAAATCAACTATACTTCAATTACAAAAAACAAAATCCAGCTTTTAAAACTTTACTTAATTACTCATCAGTAAAAAATTACATAAAACCGGACCCTTAAATTGAAGGACAGTTACCTTCAGATTATAACCTTTATTTATCTCATAGAATTTTTGATAAGAAGTCAGTTTTCAAATACTTTTAAAAGAAATATCTAGCATATACTTTCTTCACTATTGTCATTTTTGCCTCCTTCAGAAAAGAGATGAGAAAAGACTTTATTTATGCCCTTAAATATCTACCTACATTTCAGCCCAAAACATTAAAGGGTAGGGAAAGTGGAGAAAACTGTCACAGAAATTCATAAACCCTTCAGGTGCCACAAATAGGTTTCAAGGAGCATGAGCAATTTATTAGATTTATTGCTTGTACTTGTTCACATAAAGGAAGTTATAAGATATTCCACAAAAGAAGATAAAATTGAAGGTTGTTGGTAGAAACTGTTATTGCTGTAAACCATACAAATGAGAGATGGGACCTAGGAATAGAAAAGAAGTTATCTTATCTTTTCTGTCACCTGGATACGTCTCTCCTTTGCGTCAACTCTGAGTCTTTTCCATTGTTTTATTTTTTATCCTTGTTGTTAAAAGCACTCTTGTTGTTTAGTAAGCAGAATTAGGGTAGCAGAAGTTTATAGAGTCAATGGCTGACAAACAATAAGGTCAATGTCTGTCCCATTCTGGAAAAATTGAGGTTAGAACAGGTGAAATTATCATTCTGTTTTGTCTTTATGGCTCTAATAGAGTGCCAGAGAGTCCCTGACCTCTGCTGCCACTCATGTCTTACTCTGATAGCAATGCGTGACCTTTGACACTCAATTAAAACAGGAAATAAGGCAAAGGATGGGTCAATATGCATGTTTGGCCAATGCAAGCCTTCAAAATAAATTCCAAGGGGTTTTCAAAGGAGCCATAACCCCTATTCACTTGGCACATGGGCATTAAAGTTACAGTCAGTAAAGTAAAAGAACATAGAAACAAAAAAATAAGCTGTATCATTTATTTTCTTTCTCACCCCAAGACCTGTGTATTAAGGTATCCCGCAACAGAACAATTCACATTATACTTTCTGATTACTGAGGGTGAGAGTGTTGCTGCTAACTGGCTGGATGGGACAGGATAGATGCTTAGGGCATGGAAGGTTGCTGATTTGAATAGTCAGATCTTTTTATTTAATGTGAACTTATTTTCTAAATAGAAGAGAACCAGAGAGTACTTTCTCTATATGGAATACAGCAGCATTGTTTTTGAGAAGAGTTACATACATGAATGTCAGGGCTAGTAATAGGTTTGGTGATCACCCAGAGAGGCTTCCACATCAGGGAAAACAGGTGTACCATAATTCTGGTATGTTCTGCAAAGTGACAATCTGTTGGTGGGTAAATGGTCTTCACATATTTTCCAAGATACCACCTCACATTTTATTCAGGAAACAATGAGAAAAGTGTGGGAGAAAGAACATAGGCAAAAAGCAGTAACAGAAGCACATGGTCTTGGGATTGGTTAAGTCTACATGCAAATCCCAATATTCTTACTTATTAGAAATGCGCCTATAAGTTAAATGACCTTCTTTGATCTATCATTTTCTATGAAGTAGGGATAATACTATATACTTCTTGATACTGTATTTCTTTTCTTTCTATTATTGCTTTTGATAAAATGAGATGGTTCTTATTGAATTACTAAGTGACTAGCATAAAATGAGCATAAAATAAATATTTCTTAGCTTCTCATTAATTTATTATATACGTTTCTGTATTGAACAAATTGATTTAATCTAATGTAACATTAGTTGTTAGAGCTCCAGAAACACAGTGCCAGAGTGTAGTATTTCACATAAAGTAGTCACACATCTATTTTCAAGTAAAATAGCTTAGACAGGAACTGGTATACATACAACGCACACACAGACACACACAAACCCACATACATGCACATCAGAAAATATCTGGAAAGATATACATAAAATGTCAATAGCAGCAACCTGTGGATGGTAGGAATATGGTATATTTTTCTTCTTTTTAAGGATTTGTCTTTTCTTTTAAATTTATTTATTTACTTATGGCTGCATTGGGTCTTTGTTGCTCTGTGCAGGCTTTCTCTAGTTGCAGTGAGCAGGGGCTACTCTTTGTTGTGGTGCAGGGGCTTCTCATCGCATGGCTTCGCTCATTGCGGAGCATGGGCTCTAGGTGTGCAGGCTTCAGTAGTTGTGGCGCACAGGCTCTAGAGCGCGGGCTCAGTAGTTGTGGTGCATGGGCTTAGTTGCTCCACAGCATGTGGGATCTTCCTGGACCAGGGCTTGAACCCGTGTCCCCTGCATTGGCAGGCGGATTCTTAACCACTGCACCACGAGGGAAATCCTGGTATATTTTTCTTATTTTTAACTTTCTATATTGTGCATTTGCTGCTTTTGTAACAACAACGTAAAAAGATATATTAATGTTTACAAATCAACTACTTAGTTTAAAAAATTATAAATTAGGTTACTGATAATCCTTCTTAGTTAGCCTCTCACTTAAAAATATTAGTAATATAATCTTAGCACTATCTATTTCCAGCACTCATAGATTCATTAATTTCTGAATGCATATATTAATTGATGGCAAATGTGTATTCTCCACATGCCAGCTGGTACTGATCTCATCTCATTTTAAGGTAAAGCATTAGTGTGTTATTGCTTTAATATGATGAAGATGATACTGGACTCTGCTCATATTTTACTTAGGCTTTGCCTTAGACTTTGCTGTGTCGGAAATTAAGATTGGTCTTTAGCTTTCTTTCTGGTATAAGATTATGAGATTTATTATAAGTGCTCTTGCTTTGTACGAAGAATGGATGTTTTCTTTCATTATATATGCTTTGAAACATGTTAAGTAAAATTGTGATTATTCACTCTTTTAGATTGTAGAACTCCCTCGTGGAATCAGCTAGACCTGATGCACTTTGGAGGGTTAACTCTCTGTCAGTTTTCTTTATTGTTTCCATGGCATAAAACTTACCATTTATTTTGGAGTAAGTTTTGGTGAATTATATTTTCTAGAAAAAAATTCATAGAATTTATTGCATAGAGTTTTGTAAAATATTTAAAGCTTTCATAATGAAAACTATGTCCTTCCTGTCATTGATTGTTTTGTATTCTCTACTGCTTTCTTGAATAGATTATTCCTATTTATCCTATTTTATTTATTTTTTTCCAATGAAACTGATCTTTATACTATTGGTTCTACTGTTTTCTAGCTTATTCAATTCTGGTTTTATTTTTTTAATGATTTGACCTACATACATCATGAAATGTTTACAGCAATAGGTTTAGGGAGCATCCAGAATCTCATATAGATACAAAATAAATAAAAATATAATTTTCCATTTTGATGAGAATTCTTAGGATTTACTCTCATATTTACTTTTATCTTAAAATAGTTTATTAATCATTCTCCTTTTTAGGGTACAAAGTGCATCATAGACCTGTAAGACCTACTTTTATTACTTCTGTTGTTTAGGTCTTCTATAATCCTGCTGTCTTGACTATTTATCTTTGGCAAAGAGAGTATATTAAAGTCTCCTCTTATGTTTGTGTTTCTGCTTATTTGCCTCAGATCTCTGATAGATTTTGCTTTATGACAGCTTCTGCTTTGCTATTTGATGGATATTTATAACCATAATGTCATCATTATAAGATGTAGCCTTTAGAATTATAAACTGCCTCCTTTTGTTTAATATTTCTATGGCTGAATTTTCTACCTTGTCTGTTACCAATTTTGTATCCTCCCTCTTTTTCACACATCTACTATGTCCACTACCTTCAAACTTCCTGAATTACTTTGTTTACTATGTCTCTTGTATACATCAGACTACTGGACTTTTCTTTATGACTAATCTAAACATCTTTTCTTTTTCTACTAAACAATTTAATCTCATTTAAATTGTTTGACAAGACAAATTTTTGGTCAGCTTTGTCATGTTATTTTCTGTTACGCTTATTGTTTTAGTTGTCTTTCACCATGTAGACAGTTTTCTTTAGTTATTTTTCTTTTAATATTCTGATATTTAGGATATTCTATCATTGTGTCTGATTGTTAACCTTTATATTAATACCAAAATAAGATACTTTCAGCTTCTCCTTTTTTTAGACAGTATCTTTTGGTTCCCCAAACTGATAAAATTAGAATATATCCTTTCCTCACCCTCCTCCTTTCTACACTTTCTCTGACTCAACTGATAAAATGGCATCATCTTTTGGGGTACTTTGTTACTATAGTATAACTTAGAAAATTCTGAATTAATGTATTTTTGGCTTGCTGCTGACAGTATTCTTTCTTTTTCTTATAGTTCCAATAATTTCACCAGTAAATAGCTTGTATTGATGATTCTGGATGAATTCTTTTTGGTACAGAATATGTCTTTTCAAAATGCAGATTCAGATCTTCTTTTAAGGACATCTCCTGAATTACAATTTTAAATATTTGCTCTGTTCCATTGTTTTGTTTTGTTTTGTTTTAGAACTCCAATTATATGTTTGTTGTACCATCTTTGCTTTGGAGATTGTTGTATCTTCAATATTTATCACTTTGTCCTATGATCCCTTTACATCTTCTTTTATTTCAGTTTTATTTTCTTACCCCTATGCATTTGATCTGCTCTGGATCTTACTGTGCTGTTTGTCAGTTAATTTTTAGCTCTTTGTAATGTAGTCATTATTTCAGAAATAATTGTGTTTTACATCTATTTTTGTTCCTAATTCACATCCGGTGAATGGGTAAGACAAATTACTGCTTTCTCAACTTTTCTGATGTTTCCAAGACTGGCGGTTCCTTTTGTATGTGGTACTAATGCTTCAATACACTTGTACTTTCTATGCATGTTTTTCTCTCTACCTTGATTACTCTTAGATCAATCTAGAACCTTTCCCCCAAAGAATATGGAACAGTGCCCTGCAATGTTTGCTACTCTAAGAATGAAAAATGGAAGAGCATCTTTAAAGTTATAATGTTATAAAGGAAGTGTAGGAAAATCTTTTATTATTCATAGGTGATATGATTGCCTCTGTATATAATATACATGAAAATGTTTTTAGAACATAATACAGATATTTTTTAAATAGTATGGAAGATAAATTCAAGGAAACTAAAAGGGACAGAAAAAAGGAGAGAAAAGATGAGACATAGGGACTAAATTTAGAATACTCAATAGCTTTATAATTATTTTAGAAGAAAAGCAAAGAGACCACAGAAGGGAAGAAAAAATATATCAAAATATCTCAAGTTCCCTTAGGATAAAGAAAGACTTAATTCTTCAGGCTGAAAGTACTTCTCAAGCGCCAATTGCTATGAATGAATAAAACAAAACAAAACAAAAACCACTTTATAAGACTGAGGCATAGTCTTATAAAATTTCAGTGTTTCAAGATGGGGAAAAAGTCTTAATAAAGTTTTTAGGTAAGATCAGGTAAATGATGCTGGAAGGGTTACTTATATTAGAATAAGAATTGATATTAGAGTTTCCATTCTTGAAAACAATGGAGCTATAGCTTCATGATTATGAGGGAAACATTTGATTTTGAACCTAGAATTCTTTAGCAAGCAAAACTAATAAGAATGAGAGTAAATAAATATATTTTCAAACGTAAAAGACTTATAGATCAACCTTTCATGACCACTCTCAAAGGAGGAAGTATTAATGCATTGATATTTCACAGAAGGAACAGAAACCCAAGGAGAGGAAGATATAGATCCAAAGAAATAATCTATTTAATTAAGGAGACCAATGTAAGTAAATTCCTAGTTGTCAGCTCTACAAAATCCTTAGAATACAATTGGACTATATTGAAAAGTCAAGTCAAAGCCTCCATGAAGACTAACGTGAAAAGGGTCACAGATTTCATTCTAAACAAATTGTCTATTTAAGGAACTCTATGATATTAGCAATTGGATGATGACGTGTTGTTTTATTCAATGAGAAAATAGTAAGAAAATGAGAAACTTGAGGGGATAAAAGTATACGAAAGAGTCGTGGTTCAAATTGAACCAGACTAATATAAGCTATGGGTTTTGAGAAAATAATATGGTACAAGTGATGATAATATACTTGACTTGGTGCTTGAAACTTTCTCATTTGAGAGGTGTGGACATAGGAAAATGGAATCACACTTTCTTTTCCATATGACATGGCTCAACAGGCTATAACAAGGATGCTTTCAGATATAACCCCAGTACAATTACCAAAATTTTTAAATTCATACTTTTATAATACTATTATCAGTCTATAGGGTCTATCCAGACTTCGCTGTCACATTAGTGTTCTTTATAGCAAAATAAAGCCCTTGATTGTGGGGTGCATTTAGCTTTCATGTCTTTGATAATCACTTCACAAGTTATCTTTTGGTGTGTTTAGTTTTTCTGATCACCTTGGTCCATTTTGTATTTACCTTGGTTCATTTTGTACTTTGCCCTTTTGGTCACCTTTTGCTAGTGCATGAACATCACACTTATCTAGACAGTTATGTTTACTAGTTATATTCTATGACTCCTGTACCTCAAAGGTCAATAGAGAACTTCTTCAGTAGCCAACAAATTTCTTTAAGTACCTCACATTTTCTCAAAGGAGTAAGTCAGAATTACTTGTTTTTAAAATTTCCTAGACTTTTAAGTCATCATCCATTCCAGAATTTCATGCCATACAACTGTACTTCTTATTATTCCAATATTTTTAAAACTGTCTTCTTAAAACCTAAGATGTATATCTGACTGCACTCTGCAGTCTATTCTTTCAGTGTCATGTAGACTATAAGATGACATAATTTCTTTGTCCTAAAGTTCCCATTCATTGTCTTTCATTAGCAATCAGTTCTTCCCTGCCTAAAAGAATTAGATTCATTCTAAATGTTTGATGAGTTTTTCCCTTTCACCTCTGGGAGACTGACTTTTTAAAAGTCAAGTTAAGAATGTGTATTTTTTTGTATTTAAATGAGACTACCAGTAAATGTCCAGATGGCTGAAGCCTCAAATAACTATTATAATTTGCATCTTAGCCAACGTGTGCTCTATGCACAAAAAGTGGTTTCTACTTTCTCCATACAGCAGAATAGACTGTAATCTAATCTTTCATAATGGTACCACTTCTGTTCCATCCTCTAAGCTTGCTTGAATTTTCATGGATTTCTGAGAATGTATACATTGTTTTGAGTTTCAGAGTTTCTCTGCCTTCTGATATAACAGATGTTTCTTTTGAATAGGGCATAATTTTCCATTAGTGTATTCTTATCCTATCCCACCAAGTTTTGGAGAATGCTAAAAGAAGTTATTCACTATTTCATTCTACAATCTCAGATCTGCATTACTTATCACTCATTCTTTACATTTAAGGATGCTACAGTTTCCCAAGCTCAGGGCTGGGTAATATATTTTTTAAGATGTAAGTGGGTATATTGTGAAAAAATGGTCTCAGGGTCAAATAATTTGGGAAACACCATCTACCATAACTTCTTAGGAATTCCCAAGCTGAGCAGCCTGTGAACAGCCCTGAAAAATGCCACATTAAAAACAACAAAAAGCTAAAACTTGTTTAATTTTGTATATCTGAAATATTAAACATGCAGCATTCAAGATGTAAACAAAGTGTAAATATAGCATTGTTCTTCCCTTTAAAATTTATTCAATGAATTTAACCTTATCTGGGTCCTAAGTGAAAAGTTCACCAGGTCCATGACCCCTGTGTGTTAATTACTATTAAGTAATGATTAGATTAGCCCTAAAGTTACTTTTAGTTAAAAACAAACTCCAATATATAATCAGGTTGTCTGTTCAAAGACATGAATCAAAACAATGAGCTTGATTTAACATATATCTTCTTCCTAAGACCAGCCCAAGCCTGCTTTAGACTGAAAGGAAAGATTACTTCCTTCAATTTACTATTCTCCTACCTCTCCTCTCCCACAGGTTCTGACCCCTCCAAGGATTCAGGGGTGAATGGAAGAGTGATAAGGGCATAAGAAAGGACTTAAATCAAAAACCAGTTCATGTTCCTTAAGACTGGCAGAAATTTATAGCTCTTGGTCTCATGAGCATTTTTTTTTGTTGGTGGTGGAAATCTTGCTAAAAGTTTATTAGACTCACTAAATTCCAGGTGCTCACTTAGGACTTCTCCTGCAGTTTCCAGGTATCCCATAATCGTGTCCATCTCCTTACTGCTGGGATCCCTCTGCCCAATCAAGTGGCTCTACTAGCCAGGACTCTAGACTACTCCACCCTGACCCTCTCTCCTATATGGTCACATCTATCTACACGAAACTCTCAGGCACCCCCTGCCCTGATAAACTCTGAGCATACAAGTCAATCCCAATACAACCTCTTCTACCCTGCTGCCACAGGCCACTTTCATTTTCTCACACGAGTCAGGATCCAATCTTCAGAGTACCCAGATTTCAAGGAGCACACTTTAAGCTCTCTGAGAGTTTCATAAAAGCCCTATTCACTAGATTTGCCGATAAGAAGGTAGCACACTCCACCCTCCCTATTGGTGAGTGTAGGACCAGCAGAGGCGCTGTACTGCACAACAATAGGAAGTGAAATGGCCTGGACCCTATGTGAATATGACTGAGGGTTGGACTGAGGGTGTTATGCACAGAAAGTACAGCACCCCCTGGAACTGTGCAACTTGGAAACTTTGATGTGGGGAGGCTATCAACACAGCAACAGTTATTGCCCAAGTTACGTATTCAAACTCCTCCCTCTTTTCACTAGTCTATACTTTCTAATTGAGTCAGAGAGTTCAAAAGCCATTGAACTTGTTTATGGAAATTTCCTTTGTAAATTCTGCATGTGGAAATCTGTCTCCCTCTTCTTTCAGGATTTGACATCTATCGTGTTTTTTTTTTTAACTTTTTATTTTATATTGGAGTATAACTGGTTAACAATGTTGTAAAGTTTCAGGTGTACAGCAAGGTGATTCAGTTATTCATATACATATGTCTATTCTTTTTCAAATACTTTCCCCAGATTGTTACATAATATTGAGTAGAGTTCCCTGTGCTATACAGTAGGTCTTTGTTGGTTATCCATTCTAAATATAGCAGTGCGTATGACATCTATCATGTTTGCACCTTAGTAAACAATAAGGTAGAAAAAAAGCAATTTTAATATCCTGTTAATCAAACATTTTCCAAAATTATTTGTTTACAGAAGCTATTTCTCCCATAGAACACTGATTAATATTTCATGGAGCAATGATGATCCATGTAACAGAGTTTGGGTAACAGTAATACGTAGGAATCTGAGGTCAAATGTAATAGCCAAGATAACTATAATTTTTATTTGCTCATAACACCTTTCCATCCTCTTCTTTTGAGTCCTTTGGAAAATTTCACCCTCTTTCTCTGTCTCAGTGGCCTGTCTTTTATCAGAAAATAAGAATGGGCAAAAAAACAAAGCAAAACATAAATCAAGCCAATGTATTTTCCACAGGATATGTTCAATAGAACCAAATTTTTCTCATGCATTTCTTAAGATGAATCTGGGGGTGAGAGCACAAAGAGAGCCTTTCTGCAGAATAAAGTCAGTGTTTAGAGGGAGTCAAAGCCAAGAAAGGAAATGTTTGAGCTCCTGGATATAGCTGAGTCTCATAAGACAATTACACCACCAAACCTGCTATTTACATGAGAAAATACACTCTCCTCTCCTTTTTTTCCCCTAACATAGTTGGGGTTAGCTTTACAGCTAAAACAAATTTTTTACCTGAACACTCTAAATGTACTAGAAGCTCCTTTTCAGTTGTTTTCCTTTGGAAAATAAATACCTCTTCTGTGTGTGTGTGTGTGTGTGTGTGTGTGTGTGTTTTCCAATTTTAAGTCCATAGGCATATCACAGGTCAATATTAGCAGGTTTATCACTTTCTCTCAGTCTGTCTCTTATTTCCTATGTGTGCCCCCTGCATCAGCAGGCGGACTCCCAACCACTGCGCCACCAGGGAAGCCCACCTATGATTCTTAACACAAAGCCAGAGACCCTGCCAGATAATCCCGGTAAGCTAATCTAACGCCACATCTGACCCCAACGTACCCTACTCTTTACAGGACATAATAAGGAAATATCAAGGTAATATTACATCATTTGGCATAATTCAAGAGCATAATTTGTATTTTGCAGTTTATATCAATTTATGAGTGCAACTAATGCTAATGACTTTTGGACCTGAACTTCGTATTTGGAAATGAGCAAGCACATTCAGTTCTAAAGGAATGACATACAGGTAATGGTTCCCACTGGGTCTTTCCTTTTTATGAGTTGATAGATTTGTTACAATTTGCTGTTATCCACTGTTATTCTTAGTGGATGATTTACATGCTCACCAAAATTAGAATATACTTCTAAATAAGGAAGAACATGGACAGTTCACTTTAGAAACCTACTTGATATTAAAGGCTTCCCTGTGTTGAGACAAAATATGAGCAACCAAGGGAAATCAGTGAATGAAAATAAGCATAAAATTGAATGAATGTAGGGACTTAGATTTTCCTACCACTACGAAAGATAATCATAGTTTCCCTTTCTCAAGTGAATTTACTCTTGAGAAACAAGATACATTAATAGATTGGTGGTGTGTGTGTGTGTGTGTGTGCGTGCACATGCAAGAGAATATACAACTTCTTCAAGAATTAATTAAATCCATATTTTCAGATGAAGTGTTAGATCTGAAAAGGCAAGCATATATGATTATATTTCCTTTCCAAGATTCAGCCTCACCTCATCAAGCAATAATTATGATCATACTGAGTTGATCCTTAGTCAACTTAGTCAAAAAAGAAAACGGAAAAAAGGCAAAAGAGAAACAGAAAGAGCATAATATAGCAAGGATAGGCTAAGGATAGACCCCCCTAGAATTGTGTAGAATAAAAACTTTGGCAGGTGGAGATCACAGAAGAGCGGCATCTCTCTCCAGTGAAACATATTCACAAGTCTTTCTCATTACACTTTTATAGTCTTTGAGTCAGTCTGTTCAAAATCTTTTTAAATGGGTAGAAACGCAATCAACTGCATTTCATAGTTCTGAATGGTCACACTAGTTGGTGTAGGGAGAAAACACGAACTTGAAGGATAAAATAAATTGAAAGATATATTTTCATTTTAATTTATGGGTTCTTTCTAAAGACTGAATTTAGTTCATTCTGAGGGACTTAATATTGATCTCTTTCTTGGCAGAACAACAAATGATAGAGGGAAAAGAGAGTAGACAGAGTTTTCTTGAGAGAATTTAACACCACAATTATTAGTGATGGAAAATTCATGTCTATCTCAAAGACTCATGTTTCGATAGAACTTCAGAGCTAAGAAAATATATGTTCACCAAATACCATTCCCTTATTTACAAATAGGAAAATGAAGATCAGAAAGTTGAAGTGATTTGCTCAATGTCATACAGGGAGATACTAACAGATCTATACCTGAAATTTAGTTGTCAGGCTTTCTCTATAAACGTGTGAACTTGCGTTCTCTCTCAATTAGAGGCATCAAAAATCCTACACTTCTGTCTTCTCTGAAGTGCTAAAATCAGAATCTTAAGGCTGGCATGAGGCACGTAAGAACATTTAATCCCATCTAATCAGTGCGCATCATGTGAAAGATCCATTCTCACTTTCTGAACACAATTCTCAAATACAATAATCAGAATAAAGCTCTTCCTAAAAATGAATTTGCTTTGGAAAGTCTAATATCGTGCATAATTTTTGTAAAGACACACTTTAGATGGATTTTTTTGGTAGCATGCAATAATTTCATAGTAAGAAAATGTATTAAATGTCATTTTTAAGGCTGGAAGCAGCCATCAAACTGTTAAAAACCATTCCAGAGGAATTTGCATCATATCCACACTTAGTTTATGTTTATTCAACTACATACAACCATAAAAGAGTGTGAATAATTTAACTAAGTTGAACTATATGAAATCAATATTTTTAAAGTTTAAAAATTATCAAACATCAGCAACTTTATATCATTGAGCCCAGATGCTCCTGAGGGATCATGGAATGCGAGATAGTAATCCTGATCTTCTTGTTTCTTTCATGCCCTAAGTATGTTGCTAAGCTGAATGTGACTCTAATATTTGAAATCACTTTCCTTTTTTTTAATCATAGGAGTCTAAAACACAGCCCAGTGGCCTTGTAGTTACATAATGTACTTGTTGAGAATGAGTAATTTAAAGGCATTATTAAAGTTAATTTGGGGTATGCACATTTATCACATTTAAATTTATGACTAAAAAAATGTAAATCTGAGTAAGATATGAATTCAATTTATCTCTGGGTATTTTAAAGTAAAAAGGTTTACTTTGCTCATTAAACTTTCATATCCTTTATAATCTTTCACAACAAACATGCATTCATTTTATTATACACAAGAAATCAGAGACTACTACCTGAGAAATGATCTAGTCCACCTTCCATATTATATCAAGGGTTCTAGAGCATTAAAAAGGCAGATGATTTAAGGTTCCTATGATGGTATCACTAATGGAAGGCATACCTTGAGTTTCAGCTTGCTTCACTTTCTACCACTTGTCACTAGAGTTTACCTTAACTTCCAAAAAACGGATCCTTTATTCTTCCGTGTTTGATTTGATCATATATGAAGGCTATCCTTCAGCCTAAGAAGAATCTGTCAATAGCTATGCATAAAAATTCTTACTCTTCTGTATCTCAGATGCAGGAGCAACAGAACCCGAGGTGAGGGCCTGTAGCAGTGGGCACAGAGGATTACGACATAGAAATCAAGTGGGATTATTTCCACAGCTGTTTGCTACTCCTGGTTTATAGGACTCTGACATCACCATGGGTTCTTTGTTCTAAGCACTGGCCTCACTTAAGAGAAGAATCAGGGCAAAGAGTCCAACAACAGCAGCTGAAGTCAGGAGAGCTGAAACAAGACTGATGGATTGAGTGTCAAAACCTCATGGTGGGTGTCTTTGCAAGTATTTAACAGAATAAGCAATTTGCAAGCAGGGCAACCTGATTTTGAAATTCGAGCAGTTTCTCCTTCCACTCTGGATCTTGACTGCTCAAAATTAAATCACAATAAAGATAAATGCAATGTGTTAAGTTGTCCCTGAGCTATCGGAATCAGATAAGAGGTGTGCAGCATTGTGGGGAGATCACATAAGATTGTGATAACTCAAATGTGCCATTTGTCAAATGGCTCCTTCGGTTGGCACAGAGAGCTGAAGCATTTTCATGAGCTTGAGAGCAAGATCCTGAGCAAGGGCAAGAAATAACTATTTTGCTTTGTGGACAAACAAAGATAAATGTGTTCTGAATTATGAGGAGGAAAAACTAAGTGTGATTAAGCTTAGACATTTTCAAAGTATTTTTCTTTAGAAATAAAGCTAACGTAAACATTTCATCTGTCCTCAACACTCATCCCTCTGTACACTATTCTCTGTAAAAGTAACACTAGTACTTTGCATTTATATAGCACCATTTGTCCAAAAACTAAGTAACATTATGAGTAGAAATAGTTCAATTTATCCTTGCAATGCTTCTCTTATGTGAATAAAGAGTTATTTTTCTTGTCTCTATTTTTGTGTTTGTTTTAAGGATAGAATAAGTCAAGTTCAGATCGGCAAAGTCATACAGACAGTGTAGCTGCAATAATTGAAAACGGCTGCCCTATTTCACCATTATATTTCCATCAAAGCCAGGCATTGCAAATTTTTGGCTGAAAATATCATAACAATAGAAGTTGAAAAATCCTCTCCCCTATCTGCAGTGCACCATTTGCTAACATGCAGCTTTTCTTACCAAGCCACTATGTCTATCTTCTAACACTCTCTTCGTTTGAAAAAATGCAAATCACTGTCAATAATTAATTATATTGAATTTTCAATGTGGTTAAGGCAAAATTTTGAACCAAAATGAAGCATGATCCCCGAGCTGGAAAAACGCACACTCGATTACTAACTCATAAACCAAACATAAAAGCCACTTTGTATGAACAGTGGGTTTTCCAATAACAGTCAAATATAGTGAACACATTTAAAACTTAAATGTTTTTTATAAACATACATTATAATAGCCAGGAATGTTGTGAACTAGATGAAACTTGAGTATCTATACCAGTGCAAAATGGCTCAGGACTCTCCTCAGAAGAGCTGATGGGAGGAAATGGTGAAGAAATTCAGGAAATGTATCAGGAGCGGTAGGATCATGATCAAGGACTCAGAGTAACTGGGCTAGGCGACAGTCAGAATTTTGGACAACTCAAGTCCAGTAAATATTTTTCAAACAGTCTTCTCCCTAATATTGAACTTTCAATGGCATCAGAAGTAACAAGCTTCCCTCTCTCAAAATGAAACACTTCTAAAAGTTCTTTTCCTTTCAGAGACAGTGATTAATTGGATGTGGACTAGAATTCTTGTATATGTATCTCATATTCTCTGACTCAGGAGTCTGTGTTCAGGCTATCCAACCATGTCTTCATTTTCTTCCTATTTCTCTTCTATTGTATTTATTTTTGGCTTCCACATTTTCTAATGTAAGGGGAAAGGCCTCAATAGAAATTTTGAAAAACATCATGTTGTATAAATTAAAAAGATAGCCCAACCTTAGGATCTTACACAATGCTGATAATGGTCTCCATTAGAAAGTTGTGCTTTGAGTGTATTTCAGAAGTCTGAAGCATGGGGAGAAGAGAGATACCCCCCACCCTCCCAAAAAAATTGTTACCTTGAGGTATCATAGTTACTTATATTCAAGTGTCCTAGCAAGTATAAAAGGAGTGGTAGTAAATAGCACTTATGGACCTCCAAAGCATAGATAAAAGTGAATTAAAAGAATGCCACTGAGTGCGTAGGAGTGTATGTGTGTGTCTATGAGTTGTGCCATCATGTTTTGCCATTGAGTTTAAAGTCCATTTCAAATAATGTTAGGATGTGAAAAGATTAAGAAAGTTCTGCTATATCGGCATCTATACTGAAGAGAGTGATTCTTAACCTAAAATTTTAGTTCTTTAAAACATGTCATTATCCAAAGTCTCAGAGCATACAAGCAGTTAGGCAATTAGGTAAAAGCAATGTGGTCCCCTAACTGTTCACGGATAGTGCCAGGAGACACAAATTCGAAATGAAAGGTCAGTATAGCATATATTCTAAATTAAGACAGCTTTTATTTCAAAGTATTTATTTATTCAAATACTCATTTACTCAACAGCTAAAAGTATGTACTGAATGCCCACTATATATGAGGTATTTTCTAGGTACCAGGAATACCTCAGTAAATAAAGTAGTCAGAAACCCCTGCCTTCATGGAACTTCTATAGAAAAGACAATGTAAAAGTTAATAATTTTATACAGTTAAGTTAGAAAGTAAAAACTGCTATTGAGAAAATAAAGCAGGGAAAGTGGACCAGAAGCCCAGTTGGGGTAGAGGGGAGGGTAAAATTGAAATAGCGTGATCAGAGAACTCTCAAGAAGATGACATTTAGACAAAGACTTAAAGGAGGTGAGAAAGCTCACTATGTGGATAGCTTCCTCAATTTAGAGGAATAGCATCACAGGTGGAGGGTGTAAACAAGTGCAAAACTACAGGGGCAGGAGTCTGCCTAATGTCTGATGTCAGTATAGCTAAAGAAAAGTGGGAAGGAGAGGACCTAGTGAGCAAGACAGTCAGAGAGGTAATAAAATGTGAGGGGACCGATCATGTAGGGTTTTTAGGCTAGCTTAAAGATGTTAGCTTCCATTCCAAGTGAAATCCAAAGTTATTGGAGAGTTTTGAACAGTGAAATAACTTCCTCTAACTCATACATTAGTAGATCCACGCAGAATGCCTTGCTGAGAATAGACTTTAGGGGATAGAAATAGAAGAGATGGAAGCAGAGAGACCAGTTAGAACCAAAAATCCAGGGCAAGATGACTGTGGATAGATCTAGGGTGATTATCATGAGAGGTGGTGAGAAATGGGAAGATTCTAGATATACGTTGAAGATAGAGCCAACAGAATTTTCTAATGTGAGGTATGAAACCAGAACCAAAAACAAAATTAAAACAACAGCAACAACAAACAAAATACCTGGGTGACTTCAGGATATTCTGATCTGAGCAATTAGAAATATAAAATTACTACTAACTGAAATGGGGGCAATTGCACCTGGACCTGATTTATGTGGGAACAGAAAATCAGGAGCTCTAGTTTCCACTACCCATTATGTCTAGATACCTTGCAGACACTGCAGCAAATTTGTTTGGAGTCCAGGGTGAGGTAGGTGTACGCTAGAAATACAAAGCTGTCAGTCATCACTCTATAGATGGTATTTAATGAACAAAACCAAATAAGATTCCCAGGAAAGTATAGATAGAAAAGAAAAAAGGTTATAGGAACTGGGAATTCCAACGTTAAGAGGTTGGAAAGATAACGATGAATCTCCACTAAGGAGATTAATAAAGCACAGAAAATAAAGTAAGAAAAAAACAGGGGAATGAACGTGATGCTGAAGAAGACAAGTGAAGAAAGCATTTTAAGAAGGGAGTTGTTAGCTGTATCATATGTGGAAGATAGATCAAGTAATTTTAGAATCAAAACATGACCACTGGATTTTCAATATGAAGGCATTGATAACTATGTCAGTAGTAATTTCAGTAGAGGAGTGAGGGTTGCTGAGAGAATGGGAGAGAAGGAATAGGAGTCAGAAAGTGTAAATAACTGTTTTGAGAAATTTACTACAAGGAGGAATGGAAAAATGGGGTGATAGCTGAGGGTACTAGAAGTAAGAGAGGTTTTTGGGTTTTGTTTTATTTTGTATTTTAATAGCATGCTATTTTGTGGAATAGCAGCATGATAGGAAAGTAGGAAGGGTAAATTTGATGGTTGGGGTCAGAGAAGGGAGACTGGCTAGAGTGATGTTCTTGAGTAGGCATGAGAAAGGATGAATCTAGTATACAGGTGAGCAGGTTAAGCCTTAAATAGAGGCATGGGGGGTTCATCTATAGCAACAGTTGGAGAGAGAGAACACAGGCACATAGATGCAGATGGAGGATTTGAAGGAGGAGCTTGTAGGATTTCTCTCGTAACTTTCAATTTTCTCAGTGAATTGGAAAGTTCAGTCACTGGCTAAAAATATGTGGAAATTTGAGAGACAAGAAATGTTTGAAATTGTCTCAAATTTCAGTGACATAATGAATGAAGTAAGTGGATAATGTATGATGAGGTAATGTATGATGGTGGATGTGGTTTATTTGAAGTTAGTAGCTAGTAATTTAAGATGAAAACAATCAGTTTGGTTCTAGATCTTTCTCAAACCATAGTCAATTTCATGAATGCAAATGTATGCAGTAGGCAGTTGTATTTTTCCAGGATTGGTGTTTTGTTGAGTGTGTAAACTGAGAGCGAGTCAGAGAAGAATGTGTCTAAGATGAAATGGTTTTAGTGATGGTCCATAAATTCGAGTTGGGTGAGAAGGGCTGAGAGGACATAAAGAGGAAGAGAGGCAGTATAAAGGTACCAGAATCACTGGACGTTATGCCCCAGGGAATCAGAGTGTTCCAGAAAATCCTAGAGGAGATGTCAGAAAGAAGAAAGTTTACAACTGAGGTTGTAGAAAGCTTCAGTCGCTCATAATGACGGAGTCTAACTGTGTACTTGAGGTAAGAGCAGAACAAGTTTCCCTGGAGGTCTGGGAACTGAGAAGCTAGGGCACAGGAAGGATCATGTTTGTGAATTATACAATCATCAATAATTAGGCAGGAGTAATTTTGGAGATTGAGACAGGTGTTAAAAATCTGCAGAGTGAGACGAATTGCTTTGGAGTAGGGGAATGAATGATCACAACAAAGGAGCGTTCATGGGTGGTGTCGTCTGATGTGATGACCTGAGAGTCACATTGTCCTGTTTTAGAAAAGAGAAAGCAGCAGGATTGAACTAGGAGACCTAACCCAGCTCTAGACCTCATGGTAAGAAGGAGTGTGAGAGGGAAAAAAATTCACTATGTAATATAATTACAACACGTCCTGGGGGAGCCAGATTGTTACCAGAAATAAAGTGAAAGGGAAATTCTTTCTGAGATTAAGTTGATATATAGAGGATTTTGTTGATGATGAAAAGTATAGTATTTTGAAAATTGTAGATTTTATATTTCATTTTCAGTTCAGTACCTTGTTTACTTGTTCCATTTTTGGTATTTATGTTTTTGCTTTGATATAAAGTTAATTTTGTTTGGGAAAAATTGTGTTTTTTTCCTGCATTTTCAACAGTCATTGCCCAGAAAGATGTTTCCTCGTAAGCTTAAATTTATCTAACAATTTTTTTCAAATCCTATTATCTATCAATTTGATAGCAAAACAAAATCCCTAATATACTGAAAAGGTTCTAAAGGCATTTTCTAGTGAGATCCTAATGGCAAACACTACAGACTGTAGAGAAGAGAACCAAAACAATGATTCTGGGAATGTTCATTCAGATATAGTGAGGCAAGAAGCTGAGGGTATGGAATTCTTTATATTCTTTTCTCTATTTAGTTTTCCTTACTCTCTCCATTCTTTTCCTTGAGTTCATCTCTAGTCCTTTGTATTTTCTCCTACTTTTCCATTTAATTTCTTTCTTTCTTTCCTCAACCTTTCAATTTTTGCTCCCCATATTTTTTTCACCTTTTTTCTCCTTTTCCAGAATTCTATCTTTCAAATGGAAAGTAGTTAAGCACTATGTTAATTTCCACCATCTTCCTTATTTTTACCCTTCCCACCAGCATTGTAGGACATGTGTCATCTCATCTGAGATTCCAGCAATGTTCATTCATTTGTACTTATGGAAAAGTACTGTTCACTATCTCTAGCATTTGTTGGCAAAGGTCTCTCATTAATAATTCTGACCTCACTTAGTACCAACAAGTTGGTAAACAACGTGCAGTGACATTTCAAATGTATTTAGAATTTATAGCAATTGTGGAAAACAGGTCTCCTCTATCCATTCTATTTTTTTTTTTAAAGCAAGAACCAAACTGAAACAGAGATGATGAGTCACTGAGAAGTTTGTTTTTTCTTCGAGTAAAATATTAATACAAATCAAGCAAATATATTTTAGAAAAGTCTTTGGAATATTTTAAGTATCTTAGTGTTCTAATTTTTCAAACATCTTAACATTTTTTTGAAAATATGAAAAAAATCACAAAAAATATTAAAGTGTCTCATAATTACTCAAAAACGTGTCCTATATTAAATCTGACATGCTATGATACATTCAGAGATGGTATGTATGAGAGCTTGGTGGTTAATCGCCTGGCCTCATCAGACAGATTGTGTCATTATGAAATCTGACCATGTCACCTACTAGCTACATACCTTTGGATGAAGTATTAACTCCTCTTTTTCTTATGTAAAAATAAGGACAATAGTACTCTCCTCACAGACTTGTTGGGAGTGTTAAATAGCACACATAAAGCACTGAAAGCTGTGTCTGACTAATAAATAGTAATGACTCAATAAAAGTTTGCTATTAATGTTGCATAACACTTTGATATGTTTAATGTTCATAGATGACCAATAAAGCGAGAGATTTAGAGTATTATCCACAATATTTCTCCCCTTCTCTTTTTTAATGGATAAGCATCAATAAAGATAAACTGATGAATGATTAGTTAATTAAGTAAAAGCGAAGTCAATTTGTATGGCTTGTCAAGTTATGATAGGCACAATTTTAGAGCAAAGGATGAATGAATTGAATGCAATAAATAAAATGAAATGTCTTCTGCCTCTAAAAGGAACATTTGTATGTGTCTTAATACTTAGAAACATTTTCTCTTGTTCAGTCAAAATACAGGAAGTATTTTATGTGTTTTTATTGCAAATAGATATGCTTCTTTTTTTTGGGCTGCATTGGGTCTTCGTTACTGCATGCGGGCTTTCTCTAGTTGCAGCAAGCTGGGGCTACTCTTCGTTGCAGTGCATGGGCTTCTCATTGCAGTGGCTTCTCTTGTTGCACAGCACGGGCTCTAGGCACGTGGGCTTCAGTAGTTGTGGCACATGTGATCAGTAGTTGTGGCTCGTGGGCTCTAGAGCACAGGCTCAGTAGTTGTGGCGCACAGGCTTAGTTGCTCTGCGGCATGTGGGATCTTCCCGGACCAGGGCTCGAACTCGTGTCCCCTGCATTGGCAGGCAGATTCTTAACCACTGCACCACCAGGGAAGCCCTGCTTCTATTTTTAATTGTGTTAAAAATATTTAATATACATTATATTATTAAATTTTATAAATAAACATTTTAATGCTGAAATTTAAACTGTGGGTCAATTAAAATTTCAATTATTTTATAAATTTCAACTTATAACTATATATGAATAACATCTTAATCAATGCATTGAAGAGTGATTTTTAAAGTGACATTGCTTATTCTTTTTGTCATAAATTATGTAAAACAATGCTTGTGTGCTACATCATTTTCATGGTTACGTTTTCAAAACAAAAATCAAGATATACTATCTGATAAATCTCATTATACCTTTTACACATAATTGAAGTAAAGACTATAGAGGAAGATCAGGACATATGGTAACTTGATCTCAATCTTCCCTCTAAAGTCACTTGACAAAATATCTGAGTCCAATTTTTGTTGATAAACTCTAGTACATAAACAGAAACATGACAGGCAGGTATAATAAGCAAATAATGTTTCTCAGAACCTACAGAATCTGATTCAGCACTGTTTTTCTCCTCTCTAATGAGTACTGCTTAATACTTAATGAACTCAGCTCAAAACAAGGTCTTCTATCCAATTGTCATCTTCCTACTTGGCCAATTATGGATTAGCAAAGTACAAAGAAGACTTTAAGATTGACTAACAAATTAAGTTAATTTTAACTTAATTATCTTAACTTTATTAACTTGGATAATTGTTCACTTAATCCTTAAAAAAAAAAAAAACTAGGAATTTGGTTACAGATTAGATAAGAAAATTGAGATTCTTGGGATTAGGTAACTTGTCCAAGCTAGTAAGTGTTGGTGCTAGGGTCTGAACCTCAGAATCTGAGTTATTAAACATTCTGGTGTGCTATTCCAGCTTGACTATAAACTGTTTGACTACGAAATGAGCAGAGATGGGAAAATAAGATCACACATTCTGTTTCTGAGGATTAACTGATTACATTAGGAATGAATAGGCCTTAGCTTCTTAAAGCAGTAGTTAATTCTGTCATCAAAAAAAAAAAAGAAAAAAAAAAGTTTATTTTCAAAGGTAATGCTGTGTGGCTGGGCCCTAATGATGGCTTTTAATCTTAACTCTTTCCACCTTATAGCCAGAATAATCACTCAACTAGATCCAACTCCGAAAGTATTGTCTGTTAAGTAGATTTTAATCAGAGTTTATAAAAAAAGTAAGGATTACAAAATGTCATCAATGGCTAGTCACCACGATTTCTGATCTCACTCTCCAATTGACACTCGCCACTTTTGAGATGAAAACTGCACTCTCCTATCCCCTCCAAATTAAATTCTTCCCATTAGCTCTCCAGATTTTTATAACCGTTTACTAAGAAATTTATCTTTTCCAGAACACCTGGGGAGGCGAAAAGAGAGTTGAGGGTTGGAAATAAGAGCGTGCACACACACGTTGACATGAATTTGCCCTGCTATGTTACTTGATAGCTTCTTTTTCTCTTAAGAGGAGATTTTGTAAAATTTTCTGTTTAAATATCTGTACACTCTCACATTCCTAAGTTGGTTA
>NW_020174643.1:698563-709119 GCF_003031525.2 Neophocaena asiaeorientalis asiaeorientalis | reverse complement strand
TATTTTTGCCAAAAAAATAATAATCTCATATAGTTTCAGAATTTCTGCTTTTGTGGACTTATGTTTATAGTTAAGTCTTTAAAGAAGTGGCTTGGCAACTATTAAAGGAGAAAACTGATGAATTCATAATAGATAATATAAAATAAATCATGGAAGTCACAAGGCAAAAGCTAAATGAAGGACCAATGGAGAAGAGCTACCTTGTTTATAATAATAATCAAAAAAGCCTCAATAAAAATTTTTAAAACTTTGATTTTGAGGAGAGATTTATTCTTTTTAACTACTCTATATATTGCCTTTAATTGTAACTATTGATACTTTCATAACTTGGATTAGAGACTGAGACTTTTCATATTGGAATTTCTAATATTCTCATTACCCTTCTTCATTTGAGAGAATATTAAAAATTCCATTTTCCATTTAATAGTTCATTTGATGTCCATAACACAAACTAAAGCTAAGCTCATAAATAAAAATAAAGAAGGTAATGTGTGTGATGTAACGATTTGGAACATTTCTGTTAAGAACTGCCACTTATTATTTAAAATGTATGACATTTAATCACACTTCAATGCCTTTACATTCTTCCTCTTCTCTCTCCCCAGTTTTAGTTTATTCCTAAAAAAAGAATGTAGATATTTTTATCACCTTTGGTAAGATTCACTTAATTTCATGTTTCAGTAAAACAAAAAATTTAAATCCTTATTAATGAAAATGAGTTCTCCTTGAGTCAAAAATCCTAAAAGAAACCAATAGGATAGTATACTGTCAGAAAAAGAATAAGACAGTTCTATATTACATAATAAAGAAACACTGTAAGTAACTCCATTTTCTTTCTAGTCATTTTCTAAAATTCTTGTTCTAATTTGGACTATGTCCATGCAATAAGGAAAAGTCAATATTCTACAGAGAAGTGATAATATCTCTTTAGCACACAGAGATAACAAAAAGGGGAAGATAGGAAGATGTATGCTATCACCAGAAAGAACGAGGGAAGTCTGTGTGTATATACATGGAGCAATTTCTAATTTATACTATTAAATGGAGGGAAAAAAGATGCAGAAGAATATGTTATGGATTGCATATAAAGGGGAAAAAAGATATATACATAGGTGTCTGAGTGTTCTTATACTATCTCTAAAAGAGTTGGTAAGTTATTTCCCTCTGGAGAAGAGTACTAGATAGTTGCCAGATGTGGACAGAAGGAAGATATAGTCTTTGTTGTATATACTTTTGTATTTTTAAGTTGTTCTATTAAGTTCACATATTTATTACTGAAAAAATAAAAAAATTTATGAAGAAGATATCTGTCGCTATGCAGAAGAGGTCTGGCACTCATCATTATTGAGACTCAGTGCTAATTTTATAGCCTATCTAGATTTGGGACAGATTTAAGAGTTTTGCAAAGTCTCTGAAAGCTTCTTTAATTTGTTGTAAGCACATAAATATATATTTTTTAAAACACAAGCACTAACATTCCTATGTAATATGTAACTTGAGTTTTTTTAGAGAACAGAGAAATAAAATGAGGGTATTTTTGCCAAAAAAATAATAATCTCATATAGTTTCAGAATTTCTGCTTTTGTGGACTTATGTTTATAGTTAAGTCTTTAAAGAAGTGGCTTGGCAACTATTAAAGGAGAAAACTGATGAATTCATAATAGATAATATAAAATAAATCATGGAAGTCACAAGGCAAAAGCTAAATGAAGGACCAATGGAGAAGAGCTACCTTGTTTATAATAATAATCAAAAAAGCCTCAATAAAAATTTTTAAAACTTTGATTTTGAGGAGAGATTTATTCTTTTTAACTACTCTATATATTGCCTTTAATTGTAACTATTGATACTTTCATAACTTGGATTAGAGACTGAGACTTTTCATATTGGAATTTCTAATATTCTCATTACCCTTCTTCATTTGAGAGAATATTAAAAATTCCATTTTCCATTTAATAGTTCATTTGATGTCCATAACACAAACTAAAGCTAAGCTCATAAATAAAAATAAAGAAGGTAATGTGTGTGATGTAACGATTTGGAACATTTCTGTTAAGAACTGCCACTTATTATTTAAAATGTATGACATTTAATCACACTTCAATGCCTTTACATTCTTCCTCTTCTCTCTCCCCAGTTTTAGTTTATTCCTAAAAAAAGAATGTAGATATTTTTATCACCTTTGGTAAGATTCACTTAATTTCATGTTTCAGTAAAACAAAAAATTTAAATCCTTATTAATGAAAATGAGTTCTCCTTGAGTCAAAAATCCTAAAAGAAACCAATAGGATAGTATACTGTCAGAAAAAGAATAAGACAGTTCTATATTACATAATAAAGAAACACTGTAAGTAACTCCATTTTCTTTCTAGTCATTTTCTAAAATTCTTGTTCTAATTTGGACTATGTCCATGCAATAAGGAAAAGTCAATATTCTACAGAGAAGTGATAATATCTCTTTAGCACACAGAGATAACAAAAAGGGGAAGATAGGAAGATGTATGCTATCACCAGAAAGAACGAGGGAAGTCTGTGTGTATATACATGGAGCAATTTCTAATTTATACTATTAAATGGAGGGAAAAAAGATGCAGAAGAATATGTTATGGATTGCATATAAAGGGGAAAAAAGATATATACATAGGTGTCTGAGTGTTCTTATACTATCTCTAAAAGAGTTGGTAAGTTATTTCCCTCTGGAGAAGAGTACTAGATAGTTGCCAGATGTGGACAGAAGGAAGATATAGTCTTTGTTGTATATACTTTTGTATTTTTAAGTTGTTCTATTAAGTTCACATATTTATTACTGAAAAAATAAAAAAATTTATGAAGAAGATATCTGTCGCTATGCAGAAGAGGTCTGGCACTCATCATTATTGAGACTCAGTGCTAATTTTATAGCCTATCTAGATTTGGGACAGATTTAAGAGTTTTGCAAAGTCTCTGAAAGCTTCTTTAATTTGTTGTAAGCACATAAATATATATTTTTTAAAACACAAGCACTAACATTCCTATGTAATATGTAACTTGAGTGAGAAATTGCTTTGATGATGTATTAAGCTACACATCATCAGAGCCAGCAGTCACTCTGATGATGAATTGGTGCAGTAAATCTCCAAGTGGGACATATTGAAAAAGTATTACTCAAAAGAGAACGGTCTTCAAGTAAAAACTGATCCAACATAAAATTCAAAGAGAAAACTATACAGAAACAATTTATCTGTTGCCAAGAAGTGATATGCAAGCAAAGATGTCTTCTCAGGGCACTTCTGTTTTGAACGTTACAACTTTAGTGGCTCAGGGGAAATCAAAACAATGTGCCCCTTCTTCCAGCATCCAAAATTGATCCTGGATATAAGTGGCTAAGAGCACACCCAAGGCATCAGAGGAGGAGAGAAGAAGGCTCACTGAGTACCAGAGATTTAAAGGTGACATAGGAGGCGAAAAAATAGGGGCAGGGGAGGCATTTCAGAAGATGATCCATACACAATGTAAGAGAGAATTTGTTCTGAAGGCTGAAGAGCTGAAAAACTGCAATGCAATGCAGAACCCAAGTCCAGAACATGGCAATGAACAGGGAAGCATGAAGTGCATGTCACAGGTCAAGTTCAGAAGTGGTTTAGGGAATCCTCCCTGAGTTAGAAACTGGCAGAGAAGAGGGAATTTCACAGGTTGATTCAGAATTTTTCTATTTATTAATCATATGACCTTGGGAATTTTGAAATAATCTTTTGGCATTCAGATTAGAAAGAAAAATTTAGGATAGAGATGGAAAATGCTCACTTGCATCCATTACAAGTCAGCAAAGGTTTCGAACAAATGTGTCTGTGGTTGTTTTGTTCCTTTGCTTGAGAGTCTTTAAGCGAACACAGAATGTGATCTTTTAGAGGTCACCACGTGTGTAAGCAAGGGGAGCATCTTGCAATTAATTCATTAATTCAGTAAGCATGTATTACAGGTGTGCATCAGGTACTGTGGCCAGCTCTGAGGATAGAAAAGTGAACAAAGGAGACATAGTAACTCTTTACCTTTATCAGGCTTTGTCCCCTTTTTGTTTCCCTTGTCTAACAGCATCTTCTCTTTTTTTTTGTGGTACGCAGGCCTCTCACTGTTGCATCCTCTCCCGTTGCGGAGCACAGGCTCCGGACGCGCAGGCTCAGCGGCCATGGCTCAGGGGCCCAGCCGCTCCGCGGCATGCGGGATCCTCCCGGACCGGGGCACGAACCCGTGTTCCCTGCATCAGCAGGCAGACTCTCAACCACTGTGCCACCAGGGAAGCCCTAACAGCATCTTCTTAATCCTTCAATGTTACTGCATGTTTCATGTGACTCAAGTGATCATCTGTGGCCACTCCACCCCAAGGTATGATCTCCCTCTTCTGAATTTCATTGAATTTCACAGCTGGATGAAACATTCTAATCTAGTTCAACATTTTCAACTTAGATGAGACAGTGGTGGCCTACACAAATCAAGTGACTTAAGTGTTCAGGTTGTATATATTGAGTTGTGTTGAACCCGGTCTTCTAACCTTTTTCAAGACTTTTCCCACTTCATCATGCCTGCATATTTACTTGTCTGTGCCACTCATTTGGCACGTGACCTACACGGCCTTATTTGTTTTTAACTCTTTGAGTGTATAATTTATGTCTTTCCCAACTGAAGAGAACTTTGAGTCTAAGGACGAGGTCTAATTTATCTATGTATTCTCCTCCATCCCAACCCAGGAGGACCTCACAGTCTTCCTGACATAGGAACATGACTGCAAATATTACTCTTGTTAACTTTCCTCAATCACTAAGTTCTGAAAGAAGAGCCATTCCAAGTAGTGCTCTCCAAGTGACCCCGATCATGTCAGTTTGAAAAAATAAACTGTGAGTCTCTTCTAACATCACATTCTAAAAGGGAATTCCATCTATATATGGAATTGTGGCAAAAGCACTTGAAGGAAAGGCAGTGAACTCCAGGGAAAGAACTAGTAGATCAACTCTTAAGCTGCCCAGTTCTTTTAGATTAATTTCTTTTTAAAAAAATTTTATCTGATTGGTAGCTACCTAGTCTAAGAAAATTAATTAATTAATTAATTATTAATCTATAATTAAAGGAAAACGCACAAATAGCAAAAAATTAGCTTCAATGTCAAAAAGGCCAAATTTTTGCAAAAAAATTATAAAAATAATCATGTCGATGATTATTGGGGCTTCCCTGGTGGCGCAGTGCTTAAGAATCCGCCTGCCAATGCAGGGGACATGGGTTCGATCCCTGGTCCGGGAAGATCCCACATACCGCAGAGCAACTAAGCCCGTGCACCACAACTACTGAGCCTGTGCTCTAGAGCCCACGAGCCACAACTACTGAGCCTGAGTGTCACAACTACTGAAGCCTGCACGCCTAGAGCCCAGGTACCGCAACAAGAGAAGCCACTTCAAGGAGAAGCCCGTGCACTGCAACGAAGAATAGCGCCAGCTCACCACAACTAGAGAAAGCCTGCGCGCAGCAACAAAGACCCAACGCAGCCAAAAATATTAATTAATTAATAAAAAATGATGATTTCTGGCACTATTCTAAGCACTTTACCTGTATTAACTCATTTAATCCTCATTTTCACCATTTTACATAAATGAAAACAAGGCAAAGATTAAGTAATTTACCCAAAGTCACAAAACTAGTAAATGGCAAAGTGGGTATTCAAAGCTCAGAGTTCCTAAACACTAAGCCTTTTCCACATTGCCACACTAGCTTTCAAAGACTCACCAGTTTTTAATTCCAACAGCCACGTAGTAAATATCTTGTTTTACTCTCAAGAACAGTGGGGTGATTACTTAACGAAGTATTTTGAATATTTTATCAATTTAATTAGCAAAAAGCAGTCTTTGCGATTTGAATATGCATTTATTTAATTAATACTGAGTTTGAACACTAACAACTCTCTATTTAATCATTTTCATCTACAAGTTGCCTGTCCTGAACTCATTTTTTTCCTATTAAGGTAGTACACATACATTATTGTATGTAATACATATAATATATAGAAATGTATTTATGCATGTAATACATATAAAGTATGTATGTAATGATTTTTAATTTGTTTATAGTGTCTGTGTTTTTTCTTTAGAGTTAGCATTTTTATATTGTTAAAAGCATTCAAATTGTCTTTATGGTTACTCACAAAATACTTAATACTTTATTTGTAAAAAGGCCTCATTGTTCTAAATCAGATAAACATTTTCTTGTATCTTCTAAGATATTTGTTTATGCTTTATTATTTTTATATTTGAAGCTTCAATATATGTGGAATATACTAAGATCAGGTAATATAAATTGTTCTCTCTCTCGCTCTCTCTCTCTCTCTCTCTCCACCTAACTAACCAATTTTGTCCCATAGCTATTATTTAACGTTTTGTGTTTTCATTGAATTGAAATAAGATTTTTCTATGTAGTACACTTTTTCTAACTTTCTTTTATTTGCTTGACCAATATATCTATTCCTGTGCATTTCCTTCCATACAGCTAAATCACTGAAAATTTATTTTTCAATTTAGGTATATCTATTAGTATTATTTTTTCAAAATGTATTTGTAATTGACTATGTATACTTACTAAACATTAGACTAAAACATTAGACTAAACATTAAATTATGATCAGATTCAAAAAAGAAAAAAGAAAAATCCCGTTGATTAAAATTGAATTTAACTTACAAATTAATTTATGGAGAACTGATGTGATGACATAATTTAAATAAACTTAGATCCCAAACATGGCATTAATTTCCATCTAGTCAAGTCTTCTTCGTACTGGTTCTTCACATTTCTTATAAATTTAATTCATAAGAATTAAATAATCTGACTGGCCATGATAAATAAACACATACACACACACACACACACACACACACACAATTTCTATTTTATTTTAGCTTTATACCAATACCCTTGCTAAATTTTATATTAAAATTTTTAATTAATTTTACTGTATTGTTCTCAGTATAAAGTCATTTTCTTATTTAATAATAATAGTTTTGGATGTTGCCAACACAATCATAATGTAAGTATACATTATTTTTCTATATTTATTATTCTGGATCTTGCTTCTAGCTTAATGTTCAACTTTTGTCTTATTCCTGATTTTATGAAAATTTGTCTAGAGTATCACCTTTCCACATAATGTTAGAGTTTGGTTTGAGATTTATATTACAAGTTTATTATTAAGTTTTTCTTATTTTATGTTTTAGGTTCACTAGCATAAGGAGGGACTCTGAGGTCTCCTTGACTCCTTATCTTGCTCTGAAGAGATTTTTTTCTGGATGGTCTGCAGCAGCGTGAATTTCTTCCTTTACAAAGTAACTCTGAAACACCCATCCCCAAGACATTGCTTTGAGAAAACTTCTGAAAGCAAACTTCTGGGCTCATCCTTCCCCGCCACCAATTTAGCAACTGCATAAGCATCTCTGTCCTTTGTAGTATTGAGTGGATATAGGAAGAGAAGTTTTAGATTTAAAGAGAGAAAGAGGGTAAAGGACAGGGAAAATAGCTCTTTGGGCCTTACAAAGGGCTTTAGTAGGGAGAGTAGCTTCTGTGGTAAGAATCCAAAGTTATGGTGACTGAATGGCAATTTCCTACCTTCTTTTTTTGGATGACCATACTTTTTCTTCTCAATAGTATATATATAACTTTCATCCAAATACAATTCTGCTTCTTGAGATTGGAGAGTTCTCTCTTAAAGATGAATTAACATCTTTATTTTTTTTCATGTTTCTCTCATCATCTAGTCTATAATTCCATGTTTTTCTATTTCACACCAAGTACGTACAATTCTTTACCAGAGCTTCTCCAAGATTATTATCAATGCTATTGTGGTGTACATCTGTGAGACTGGACTTTCTTACTGTCATTTTTCAAAGTGCTGATGACTGTGCTGTCTAAGGAATGGTAACTCACAAATTACTTCTGTGACTGAAGATAGAAAAAAATGTTAAGTCAATTTCTTGAATTAATTAAGAGATAACATTGATATAGGAATGGGATAGTGCCACAAATAATTATCACTTGAAATTACACAGTCAAAAAGGCCAATGAAGGAACCAAATATAGTTAATGAGAAATGTTAATTGATAATTTCTCAAGCTGCTGGCCTGGTCCTGTATTTTTTTCTATAGTTCAGCAAAAATAACAGAAAAAAACAACAACAAAAAGCAACAAAGGCTCAGCTGATTTTATACGAGCAAGTTCATTCTGGATCTCAGCTGAAGTTTGTTTTTAGTTATATGAATCCACTTTTTTTTCTACCACATCAATACATATTTAGTTTATTGTTAATGATCTTTCCTAGTTAAGCATAGTTTCCTCTACTTTTTAAGAATTCTACAACTCAAAGTAGAAGAGAAATTTCTATATGTTAAACTTCCTGGTTAAAAAATAAATTCAAATTTACCACAGAGGTCTTATCCTTCACATTATTTTTTGGTGGTATTGTAGACTATATCCTCTGATTGACCTTCCTGAAGAAAATATCTAAAAATGCTAGTTAAAATATAAAAATTATCTTTTGAAAATTAATTGCTAAGCAGACAATATAGTAAGGACTCTTTAGAGCCCCAATCAAAGTGAGACCAGGAAACAAGAGAGATAAGAGAATTATTCACACTGGATTTCATCTGAGGACATTTTCCAGTGACCTGTAACTTTGAGTATACTTTCAAAGTTCCATGGAGCATGAATAGTAGAAAACATTGAGTTTGTTCAATACAGGGTGAATGATAGGACATTTAGACATAAAGTCTCATGGAGAGAGCTGGAAATAATCCTGCTCTTCCACACCTGGAGATAGTTGAAGAAGAAGCAAAACAAGAAGGAGAAGAAAGAGGGAAAAGTGAAGGAGGAAAGAAAAATTGCACATCTCAAAAAACCTGTTTTTAGAAATCACACTTCAAATCTGGGCCTTATAAGGTTTTGTAGCCTGAATTTACATTTGTTGCTGAAACTAAAATAATTTAAAATGAAAGGTTTATCTTAAAGAAGTACTAGACTGATAGTGTCCTCAGGGATCTGGCAGAAGAAAATACAGATCTTCTTTCAAAGGATCCACATCACTCACCTCATACCTCAAAAACACATCGGTTCACAGAATCAACATTATAAATGCAGACGAAAACAAGGCACCATGAGTCAAACAGGCAAACACAACTGAAAAAACATGTCAGATCAACAAAGACTTCAGGTATTAGAATTACCAGATTCCGAATTTTTAAGATAAAGATTCATTTATTGAAAGAACTAAATTAAAAATGGAAAACAAAAGTAGGATAATGGAGAAAGAGACCATAAAAATGTTCACTCGGATTTGAAAAATGTCTATATACTACTTTAGGATATTTAAAATATTATAAATAAAATTATACACACAGTGTGATATTGAACAACATATCATAAAAAATATACAAGAGAAATAATAACCTGAAAGATAGATCTGAAATAGTAAGAATGCAGCACAGTGGAAGAAAGTATGTCATATATGAAAGTCATGCTACCTCAAAAGTAATGACTATCAGCTAACTTTTAAAAATCAGAAGACAGTAATAATATCTTTAATGTTATTAAAGATACTCAGTATCTGTCAGGACAACTGTCAACCCAGAAAACCACACAGAGCAAAAATATCCCTCAAAGTTATTTTTCAGACAAAGAAAAATTGAGAGTTTGCCATATTTCCTCATGAGAGGGATTTCCAAGAGATTTATTTAATGTTATTAAAAGGAAATGAAACAGAGAATGGAGGTCTGAGATGCAAAATTTAATGATAACTAAGATGATAATATTTTATATAAACCTAAAAAATACTATTAATCAATGATAAAATTCTGTCTCTTTTTTTAATGAATTAAATCTTCAAGAAAACGGCAACAAATTGGGTGGGATTGGTTGAATTTAAAGTGGTTAAAGACATATTCTTAAGGAGGGCAAAGATATTCATTATCATTTGAATTATAGTAAAGAACTATGACGCAATTTCTAAGTTATCAGCAGAAATAGTGCATACAACTTTCTGACATGTAAGAGTAAATAGCGGTGTAATAAACGATAATCCAAAAGAAGCTAAGGGAAAGAAAAAGAAAAGAAGACTACAAAATTAGATGATGCAATTAAATTCAAATCTATCAGTTATTACAATGCATGAATGGAACACATTCTCCAGTTACAAAAGAAATTAGGCAAACAGGACTTTAAAAATCCAAGTAGATGCTCTTTATAAAAGCCATCTATAAAATATAAAGATGCTTTAATTTACTAGGAAGATAGAATAATGTGAAATGCATACATACTTAATAGTATAGACTCAAAATACAAATGGAAAAGTGACTAAATTGCAAAGAGAAAATAAGATGGATCCTAATAATGAGGGATTTTAACACTTGCCTAACTACTGAAAGATCAGGCCAACAAAAAATCAGTAAGTATATTATTTGAACAATATAATTAACAACTGCTCACATACATGGACAATTCTTAGACTACTAATTGAAAAAATAAGATTATTTTTTTTTTTTTTTTTTTTTTTTTTT